>NW_023396689.1:4072413-4372413 GCF_011125445.2 Fundulus heteroclitus | reverse complement strand
TTTTTGACATTTTGATTTCTGTTTTGGGGGGTTTTCGGGTTTTTTTGAGCTATGGTCTTAAACTTTTGATCAGCTGAAAAAATCATGTTTGAGTATAAATGCAGTTTTCAGACAATTCCCTGCTCAAATGTTCTTGTCTCTTGCACTGATTTGTCCTTTTAACATTGTGAAGCTCTACTTAGAACCTTCTTAAGATCCAATAGTGCAAAATGCAAATTCTTGCAATTTTTTGACTGGTCTTAAGATTTTGATCAGGAGTGTATCTAATGGACACAGTAATATTTCAGTATTGAAATGAGGTTTATTGGACTAACAGAAAATGTGCAGTATGCATTGACAGAAAATTTGACCGGTGCAAAAATATGGGCACCGCAACAGAAAAGTGACATTAATATTTATTAGATCTGCCTTTTGCAAAAATAACAGCCTGTAGTTGCTTCCTGTAGCTTTTAATGAGTTCTTTGATCCTGTATGAAGGTATTTTTGACCATTCCTCTTTACAAAACAATTCCAGTTGAGTTAAGTGTGATGGTTGCCAAGCATGGACAGCCCGCTTCAAATCATCCCAGATGTTCAATGATATTCAGGTCTGGACTGGGATGGCCATCCAGAACATTGCAATTGTTCCTCTGCATGAATGCCTGAGTAGATTTGGAGCGGTGTTTTGGATCATTGTCTTGCTGAAATATCCATCCCCAGCATAACTTCAACTTCGTATCAGCTTCTTGAACATTATTCTCAAGAATCTGTTGATATTCAATTCAATTTTTTCAATTCAATTTTATTTATATAGCGCCAATTCATGAAACATGTCATCTCAAGGCACTTTACAAAGTTAAGTTCAATCATATTATACAGATTGGGTCAGATTATACAGATTGATGCAATCAACTGGTTTTCTTAAATAGGAACATTTTTGACCAAAGTCCCGACAAGCAGCATTCACTCCTGGGGAACCGTAGAGCCACAGGGAGAGTCGTCTGCATTGTACATCGCTTTGCTGCAATCCCTCATACTGAGCAAGCATGAAGCGACAGTGGAAAGAAAAAACACCCGTTAGCGGGAAGGAAAAACCTCTAGCAGAACCGGGCTCAGTATGAACGGTCATCTGCCTCGACCGACTGGGGTTACAGAAGACAGAGCAGAGACACAACAAGAGAGACAAAAAGCACAGAAGCACACATTGATCCAGTGATCTGTTCTACATTAGATGGTAATAGTCAGTGATCTGTCCTCCCTGGATGATTTCACAGTCAACAGAACGTCAGACCAGATGTACCTACTATGAAGAAAAAAGAGAGAGAACAAAAAGTTAAAAGCTGAAATGACAAGAGTCATCTCAATGATATTGAGTTTAATCCATGTGACCCTCAACTTTAACAAGATTCCCAGTACCAGCATTGGCCACACAGCCCCAAAGCATGATGGAACCTCCACCAAATTTTACAGTGGGTAGCAAGTGTTTTTCTTGGAATGCTGTTTTTTTTCTCCACGCCATGCATAATGCCTTTTTTATGACCAAACAACTCAATCTTTGTTTCTTCAGTCCACAGGACCTTATTCCAAAATGAAGCTGGCTCGTCCAAATGTGCTTTTGCAGACCTCAAGCGGCTCTGTTTGAGGCATTGCTGAAAAGGGTTCTTTTGCATCACTCCTATACAGCTTCTCCTTGTTAACACATACTATCTGTAATAGTGCAGCTAAACTAAATATGAGGAAAAAAGTGAAGCCCTGATCATAGTTTAATACACTACACACTACAATTACACTCTCAATGACCATATACATTACTTTATAACAGCCTCGCAATTAAACGTTCAATGTTTGAAATGGAATGCGCCCCACCATTGACAAACGGAGCCTTATTGTTGCGGCAAACGTCCAATGTTTGAAATGGAATGCGCCCCATCATTGTAACGGAGCCTTATTGTTGCGGCACACGTTCAATGTTTGAAATGGAATGCGCCCCATCATTGACAAACGGAGCCTTATTGTTGCGGCAAACGTCCAATGTTTGAAATGGAATGCGCCCCATCATTGTAACGGAGCCTTATTGTTGCGGCACACGTTCAATGTTTGAAATGGAATGCGCCCCACCATTGACAAACGGAGCCTTATTGTTGCGGCAAACGTCCAATGTTTGAAATGGAATGCGCCCCATCATTGTAACGGAGCCTTATTGTTGCGGCACACGTTCAATGTTTGAAATGGATTGCGCCCCATCATTGACACACGGGGCGATGTCATGATTAACCTCACCAGTCTGAGTGGGTAGCAAATTCTATTAAAGTAATTAAATCAGATTTTCCAGTCATAAATTGAAATTATCAGACAGAATGAAATCCTAATGTCAAATCATATTAATAGTTTTCATTAAGCGGCAAAAAGTTTGTAACTGGTCACGTGGCGTGTCACCCATTGATAACCAATAGTAACATGTGATGTTGTGGAACTACTGCATCCCACACTGGGATCTTCTCCAGCTGTGTCCTATCAACATGCCTGTCCTAACGATTTCGCGAAGGGAGAAAGTGCCTTTACCTGAACGTGTCGTCTTCTAACCTGGTCAATTTGTTTATTTAAAAGGAAAGATCTTACTCATTCTCTGTGCTACCATGTGAAAATTTTTGAATTGCAATAGTAATGAGTTCAGCTAACATGCTCACTGATGTGTTCGTTTGATACCCAAATGTTTGTTACTATTTAAAGCACTCACATGACAGAATATCTTTTCAATACAAAAGCTTTTATTGAACATTGCACATTTATCAATTGTTTAAGACAAACTACAGGAAATGCTAACATTGAAAGACATAACAAGGCTCAACTTCTAGGGGGTCTGACAATGACGACACAAGTTTTTCTTGAATCCACATGCCAGGTGTGACCACTGCTCACATGTGTTGCAACGTCGCCACTCACGCCACTTCTTCTTGGCATTTTTTTTATCATCACTGAACAGACAGTGGCAGATGTTGCAAACATCCGTAGTATCTAAATAAAGAAAAATAAGTCATTTATTGACAAATGTAGTTTAAAAAACATAAATGAAGCATAATGCCTTAATTTATTTAAATGCATACCATGTGTAGTCGGTTCTCTTGACAGCACTTCCGTCAAACCCATAGGCTCTGTTACGCTCCGCTCATCTAAAGAAGAATTAACAGTTTAGTTGCAATGTGATCTCAAGGTAGGTCACACCTTCAAGTAATGTTTAACATATTATACTTTATACGGGAATATGTTGAACTCAAGCGTTACTATCAGTTCTGTGTAAACAGCATATTTAAACATATTGAAACAGTTTTGTTATTAATACTTTTTATTTTTATTCATTGTCGTCAAAATTAGGGCCCTGAGGATGGGCATCCTGCATGTTTTAGTTCTCTCACCGGTGGAAGTTACAAACTTTTCATCATGTCAACCTATTCATAGGCCTTGCATTAAACCAGGAACAGAACTAAGAAATGCAAGGTGCTGGCCATTGAGGAACAATTTTGGGAACCCCTAGTTTAAGCTATTGGTTAATGTGATTTGTATGTAATTATTTCTGCAATTTTTTTTTATGTTGAAAACAAATTATTGCCTGCTCATTCATTAGTTCCGTAATTTGAGATGTCTTCTACTTCCTTAAAGTTAAACAAGTGATGCAAGATAAGCATCTATGCTTTAGTTCTGTACTACTGTATTTTGTGGTACATCTAATTTAATAATTTCTTTAATGTTTGCATGTGTAATTAAAGCTGGAAATGTGGTTCATGTACATAGGGAATGAGAGTTTTCTGTGTTTTGTTGTGTGACTGATGGTCTCCACCTCAAGTGGTTTGAATAAGCAATAAAACATAACCAAACATAGTGTTGCAAAGTATTCGGAAATATGTCAGCTGTGAGACCAGCGGCAACTATTACTTTTAAAAGCTCACAATATTTCTGTATTCCGCATTTGTGAATGTGACTATTGTTCAGAGGGAACATCAGCTGTTGTGAGACTTGCCAACTTGCTAATTGTCACAACTACATTTGTTCAACAGTCTTAGCATGAGAAACGCATCACATGCACTATATTACACATAAATTTTTGTACAACCACAATATCAATGCCGAGATGAATCTTGCAGACATTGACAGTACAGCTATAATCCGACTATATATAATAGCCATATAGAACATTTTGAAAGGTGTTACATCCTCACTAATAAGATCACCCAATACACGTACCCCAAAGCGTATGTGATTTATCTAAGTTTGGAATATTTATAATTTCTTAAACATATCTGGTTGTACGTCAGAGTGACCTAAAGACAAAGCTGGACTCCCCACACTTTTTGTATCTGAAAACCTATAAATCATCCGGAATACATATTTTCCTAAGGAAGACCAGACATATTTTGTTACCGAGGGTGGAGTGCACTTTGTAATATACCCACATAACATACATAACAACATTGTAATGGAGGACATTCAGGATAGACATGCACGAACTTACCATTTGCACACATTCCATTCAAAATGTCTTCCACAGTTGGTGTCCTAATTGTCCTCCCGGGGTCTGATACAAAGAATAAAATATAATTATTGAAATTTTTTTTCCAACATATCTTCAATATGAGTACAATAAAATGCAATATCAAAACTTGAAGTACAAGTATCCAGGACATGGCTTAAACAGTGTTTCTCAGGTACACATTTTGAAGTGTAAATGATTAAAGGTTTTCTTAAGGCTAATATTAATCAACACAACATTGTACTTTATTAATTTTAATGAACGAAAGGACAATTTCCCATACTCCAGGGTATATTTGTTTCGTTTCTCGTTGTAAGTTGGCATCTGCAAAGTTTTTACAGTAACTAATCCATCACAGACCATAATTGCAAATAACTAAGCAGGTATATGTTGTGATACACTGAATAGAATTGTCACAGGGAAAGAGATTTATTTCTAATATAAATCTGATATAAAAACCATATATACAATTTCAAATGGAATTGTATGATTAAAACAAGTCCAAAAAAAACCTATTACATGGAAAGGGATACTGAATGCAGTCCTTCCAATAAGTGTATTTGAAAGTCATAGGTATAATCTTCTACTTAACACCAGTAGAATGTAATAAGGAATACAAACCACCTTCACTATGAGAAAAAAAACACTGTGTTTATAAAGTTCAATCTGAAGACATACCATTTGCAGTTATCACCACTCCAGTGTCAGATGTTACAACTGATTCTTCAACAGTCTTTTCATCTGAAGAGAAAATTGAAATTAGTAGTGTGAATGCTGCATGCATTTTGTTTGTATAAAAATAATTATTGCACTGTCAATACATTAATTATAATACATGTTCTTTGTTGTCAGAGGAACACAATAATGCCTTCGTCAGCTCAGAAGTTTGAAAGCAAAAAGAAAAAACAAAAAAAAACGAGGATGGATGATCTTTCTGCTAAAGTATTACTTTCCATCATCCGTGTTCTTTCAGCAAACATTTGAGACAGAAATGGTTTTTGTTTGTTTTCCACTTTACCTGCCATAGAAAGTATTCGTAAACGTTTGTCTGTTATCCTTCAACTCATGTGACCATACTAGCCGAGGAGATGCAACGTTAAAAACAATAAACATTGTCTTGTACAAAACAATGGAGCAACTACAAATAAAGAAAGACTTTTTTGTCCGTTTATTTCTAAAAGGACAAAAAGTGTGTCTGTCAGAAGCTATTGCAGACACGCCATTATAGTACGCAAGTATAGTTATTTAGAAGTTTGACTACATTATACTAGATGAGTATGACAAAATGTTAAGGTGATTATGACAGTAGTGCTAAACAATAAACTTAAGTGAATAGCACAATTCATGGGGCGCAGCAGTTTGAGCGAGTGTATAAAGACAGACTACAGAACTCATGCGGCCTTCCAGACTTTGACTCTGATCCTTGGATCCTTTACCAAATGCTTTTCCCAAAACATATGCTACTTTTGGATTCTGCTCTTTAAATACTTCAAATTAAAGTCTAGCAGTGCAAAAGGAATGACTAAATATAAGAACATAAAATTATGAAAATAACCTCTCAACAACAGACCACCCCATTGCATGATTACAAAGTACGTTTTTACCGGATCACTTCCATTTAAATATAATCTATCAACATTTATGCTCAAACACTTACTAATTTTAAAGGAAATGTTCGTCGCATTATTTAAAATGACTTCTAACTGTTTACGTCCATAGTGGCATGGTTTTTTGAGAGTGATGCCATCAGGTAGACCAAAAGCGTTGATAATTATGCTTTCATTTTGAATGGAGATGTACGGGAGCCTTCCTCTGCCTCCCGCTTCATCTAAAAAAAAAAAAAAAAAAAAAAATTTTAAAAGTTGTACATATTTGCAGTCAAGCTGAAGATAAAAAAGTGGATTAGTAATACAGAGCTCCAAATTGACTATTTAGAAAAGTGCAACGCACCAAAAAATTCTAATTTATACAGCCGTGCACATGCAAAGACCTGTGCACCTTGCCTTTATAAATCCCAATTACTGGAAAAGATAATGCAGCTGCTGATCCGTTCTGTTGCCACCCATTAATACATATTGAAATTAGTGTGAAGCTTACAAAAACTGTCACACAAAGCTCATTTTTATACATATCAACTTGTGCATCAAATATGGCATATAACTTTTTTGGTGAGTACGCACAATCATACATGTGGCCCGTGGTTAATTGACAAGGTGTTGCAGACCATTATGTCGACATATACGCAGATACCAACTTTATTACTGCAATGAAGTTAAATTATGAATCCATTACATTGACCATGACTAGAAAATTACTAGAGTATGATAATGTATTCTTACTGTATTTCCTGTTGAAGAGCCCCTGCACTTTCTTAACCATTTGATCAACCGGTTCTTTTGCAGCAGAAGTAGATGATGATTTTCCTTAAAACACAGTGCAAACAAGAGCGAAAATATCATGTAAATATTAAGTCCACTAAGCTGTTATTTAAGTTTGAGGTATCCCTGTCAGTTTGTGAAAACCTTTGAAATGCAGTGCAAAGTTGTCCAGTACGTCGGTACTGTCGAAGAACGAAGAAGCACCTTTGCTGCTCACTTCTAGGACTTCTAAGAAAGGCTTTTGATGGTCATACATCATTACACCAGTCTCTACACCAAGCTTCTCAAGACTGGCAACCTTCAACAAAGATCAAAAGAAGAGTCATTCAAAACAGCAGATATACATAACTTTACAAAGGATAGGAATAAAGTTATTGAGCTAGAAAATTTTCATTATTTTAAGTCAGTAAGAAATAAAACACAAAACAGTAAAAAATAAAACATAGAAATATGGCATGTAATATAAACATTCAATATTTCTATAACACATGTTAACAAAAGGTAGATGACATTAATACATCCAAGGTAGTCTTTTAATTTTTATTTTCAATTAGAACACTATGGTTTCCCTAAAAATTATGTGGCCCTTATAAATTTATAAGCAAAATAATACAAAAACTTAGCAATACTAATTCCATTTTTAACAGTGAAAATTATTGTGTCACCTTTTTTTTTGGTTATCAAATTAAATCTTTATATGAAAATGTATTTTCTTTTTATTACCATTACCTTATATGATTAAACACTTTTTTATGATGTGAAACAGTTAAGTGGGGTAAACTGCAAGCACAGACTAAATATGTCATGCGCAAGTATCTTATCACAGATAAATAATAAATGGCATGTGGAGCAATGTATAGTGCTTCACTCAGTCTAGAGGAACTGAAAGGACTTTACACTACATTAAGTAATTTACACACTGATGGTGGTGGGCATTAGCTCACCACCCAATAGGGTTATAGCCACAGCTGGTTTCAGGCAGTCTGACAGAAGTGAGGCTGTCATGCACTGGCACCACTAGCAGCCAAAGCATGTCAACTAAGACAGACGTAGTAGGCATTCAAACTGGAAACCCAATGATTACAGGGTTAACTTCTAACACTATTTCCAATATACAGTTAAATGGCTTGAAAACATTCTTAAGGTCTTAGCATATATGGAAAACCTCTATTTTCATCTGCTTTAGGTGCTTCTTCAATTTCAGGCATCGCATATCTGGGCTCATGTCATCTGAAGTGCGCTGAACTTTTAGAGCTGCTGCCTCCTCCGCATATTGCCTCTTCTGCTCTTCTGCCAAAGTGGACCATTTCTGCGTAATATCTTTCAGGCTTCCTAGCAGGAAAAACAAAACAAAGAAAAACAGCAAGCAATCCATTGACATTGTACAGATCTCGTATGGCTCACCCCGACTCAATGGGTGTAGATTTTGATAACGTTAAGGAAACTCTGTAACATTACATGGCAAATAGGAAAAGTTTCATCAAGTACTCAAGATCTCACAAAGGTAATTTGACAAGATAAACTAGACAATACAAGTCAGATTTGTTTCGTAAGGATGGCTTATAAAAACAACTACAAAATAACTAAGGCAAGATACTTTTTCCAAAAATTAAGTTTATGAATAGCCTGGTAAAAAAATGACCCATTGTACTACACATTGAAGCATCCAGAGGGTCTGGGCTATGGCTATTGAGACACTCATTTAACACCTCTGTAGAGGTGTTAAATTTTACCCAATCGCTAATGTTTGTCTGTGACGTATGTCATGTGCCAGTTCAATGCCAAAAATTCTACTTGAAATTGCATTCGCTGCAAAAAAATAAATAAAATAAATAAATACATAAAATCTGTCACTACAAAGACAAAAGACCTGAGCTCATCGAGGCAGCTGTCCATGTTAATTCCATATTTGGAAGGACAACAAAGACTGAATGGCTTCCTTTACTTTGCTACAACTACAGGCGGACTGCAATTCTAAAACAGCACAGAAAATTGGCAGTCTTATCAACTTCTGCGGGAGATAATCCGAGTCAAGGGGAGAAAGCAAAGGCTGTGCTGTAAGTGAGAATTGCAATGATCAGGCTAGCTATACACACAACAATGCTTGTCAACATAACAGCTACAGTAAATCCTCTCTCACCCTTGTTCTTTAACTGATCCCTGCAGAACAGGTTGTAACCAGACAGGTCCTTGGTGTATAACTTCTTGTTTTTAGGTTGAGAAGAAGATGGTTTTTTTCTTCTATAGTTTCCAATCCAGTTCTAAAAAACATAAAAGTCTTGTTACAAAACAGGAAGCTTGAATTTATTTTTATGTAAAATTGCATCTTGCCTTCTGAATTCTGAAATTGAACGGCTAGAAAGAACTTTGGTAAACATACATCAATGACAAACGGTGGCAAGCCAGTGGCCTGGGATGCCGCTCCAACCAGTGGAGATCCCACCCTGGTCATCCCTTCTTTATAGGCTTTCTGGAGGAAGACCTTCGCTTCCTCCGGGATATGTGTTCTCTCTTATCATGAAATGAAAAAAAGCAGAGCATATAAAAAAAATTATATTCAGGACAAACACATATTTTCTTAGATCTTGCTGTATAGCTCAATGTTTAAGAGATGCTACACATACCTCTTCTTGACATTGAACCTAAAACAAAGACAGAAAATACAACCATGACTATGAATAAACAGAAGGTAGCTGTTTTTTCTGGTATGTGATAAATAAATATTAGCATGCATTGTGCTTGCAGGGTATCCCCCAGAAAACATGGTAAGCCCGGTGGTTGAGTTTTATGACAGTCAGTCATCCTGTAGCTGGTCATGTTTCTGAGATAAAAAATGTTAAAAGTTGACGGGAAATTTGAAATTACATTTTGAGAATTATGTGTTATTGAAAGATTGGAAGATTAATACATGAACAATAACTATAAAGTCATAGAAAATGCAAACGTTTTACAAAGACTTAAATAAATAAACAATGCTTAGCCTGGTGGGGCAACAAATAAAGAATGATGGCCTCAGGGCTTATAATACACTGTGGGAAACGATGAAATGTAATGAACTGTATGATAGAATCCTAACATTAAATCAATATACTGATATAAACTAGTATACTGAAAAGTATACGTTTTTTAAGATATATGAAACAAAATTTTAGCACATTGTTATTAAAGGTATGAAGGACAGCTACATTTGAACCTGACTGGCTTTTAGTAGCCTTTTTTCTACCAAATAGTGGTAAAAACGTGTCTAAATCTGTACAAACACATGCTGTGCCACATACTCGCTAACATTAACTCATAGAACTACCATCAGCAGATTTATAAATGTAGACCTTCGGTCTTTTGAGGTTTTTTACTACATTTTTATTTGACAGATTCAGGGTCTACTCACCAGCTCCGACCGTGGAAAGTGTCGCGTCGAATGACGTAAGCTTCTTCTTCTTCTCTAATCTTTTGTCGGTTGCAATCCGTAATTTATTATTATTACTACTAATACAAATATTAAACATTTTCATATGGTACAAACACAGATTTTCATATAATCATATGAGCAAATCCATCCGTATTTTTATTTTTTTTAATTAAAAATAAGATTAGGGCCAACCCTAACTTCTTCTTATCATTATTAATGGATTGCAAGCAACTTCGGATGTACATACAGCCACCTAGTGGAAGGCTATGAGGTTGGACAACTCATAACACTACATAACTCCATAACTCTAGAATATACCTTTTCATTTCATTATATATATATATATATATATATATATATATATATATATATATATATATATATATATATATATATATATATATGAAATTGCACGACCGGAAGAAAAAACACGGCATGTATTGAGAGAACACGATCCAATAAAATTAACCAAGTATGTTAAATTTTGGCATTTATTTTGAGTGAATTATTGGAAAAAATCCAAAGAAATAAAAGGCATATTGGAAATATAAGTCTTTAAAAAAGCGAACAAAAATAAACAAAACAGGAAAAAAAAAACTCCGGTTTTAGATTTTAGTGAGTTGTTTTTAAATACTGTAACGATTATTACAATACCTAATTAAAATCTTATGATACGTTTGGCTTTTGAATTTTTAGTAAATTCTTAATATCCTGTTCAAATTCGCAGATACATTATAAATAAAGGTTTTTAAAAAAAGGTAAAAAAAAAAAAAAAAAAAAGGTTCTATTCGCGACAAGCGGCTGTTATCACCGATAGAATGGTTAATAACAGCCTGATATCAGGCAGAGCAGGGACCAACTGAGGCTATTCAATGGGGCTGATAACCACTGATAATCGCCATTCTATGGGATGATAACATCCGAAGCCATCCGAAGCGGGTGGGTAAATGTGTCTGTTGCTGTTATGTTTTATTTAAAACTGAAAGAGTAACGCTGTAGCTCGGCTAATTTAGCATGACGCGCTTTTTTTTTTAAGAAGAAGGAGGGTCGGAATGTGAAACGATGTCCCGGTTTGACTGGGTCTGATTCGGAAAAAGTAAAAAAGATCATAAATATTATTCCACCTGCGCTTTTCTGTAACAAAGAAGGTCGTGGAGGGGCTGTTGACCATCTCCAGCAGTCAATGAGCGAGAGGTGGGGACACAGAGTATATAGGATTGATTTATATTGAATGTGACAGGTGTGAAGAAGATGATGTAATGATGAAGCTGCTGTCTTTTGAATAAGCTGCAGTCCATGGAGGGTTTTGAAATTGTAAAGTGGAAAGGTGAGTGGACAGTGGACCAGTTTGTCAAAAGTGTGAAGGAAGAACTTGATGCTGTAAATATGAAAGTTAACCAGGTGATGTTATGGATGTGGAAAGTGAAGGAGATTATGGAGAGGGCTGTCCAGGATGGCGCCAAGGCTCTGAAGCTGGAAGGTGGAGAGATACAGGAATTGTCAATGGAACTGTCAGATTTGGTTAAAGTGGACTTGTTACAATGAGCAAATGAGGTTACTAAGGTGGCATGACGTCCACGGCCCGGGAATATATGGGCTGACTAGAAAATATTTTTAGTCAAATTGATTGTTTTTGCTTTAACCCCTGAATATGATGGATTTTTCAAAATTGATATTAATACATGTCTTGTGTCCTTCACATTTGTAAATTAATTTTGTTGTTTGTATTTAAAGAGTATTATTACATTTTCTGCTCAAAGCGGTTAAAGGCATACTATGCAACATTTTTCAGTTAACTAATATGTTCCATACCGTTTTGGATGATTAAATGAGTCATTTCAGGTTGAACTAAGGTTTTCTCGGCCGCCCTGGTGGTCTGTGGGGGAAATACCGCACTTGCAATTGCAGGAGCAGTCGGCCCGCAGTCACAGGCTCAGTAGTCTGGTGTGCATCACGAGAGTCGGTCTTGCTTTACGGCGAGAACTGCTACACGCCCGCAGTGAAAGGTGTGCTCGTTGGTAGCGCAATGGCGATATTTGTGCAGTTATCATGGCGGAACCAGCGAGAAAACAGCGAAAGCCCATGTTGGAGCAGGCAAGAAAGAGGAAAAGGGCTCTGGACAGAGAGAGGAGTCGTACACGGGTGAACATAGAAGGCTGCAAGGCTGACGCGGACCTCGCGTTTCTGCTGATGCGATTGTTAGTAACATTGTAGGGTTTCCCTCACGCTACCGCCTCGCCGACATTCCAAAAAAATAATAATAAAAAAATAAAACTAACTCGATATGCGCGCCGCTCCGCTCAGCCGGTCAGCGGCAGCCGGTCAGCGGTGCAAAGTTTGTCTCCCCCCCCGCTCCGCTCCGCTCCGCTCCGCTCCGCTCAGCCGGTCAAATAAACATGCAAGCATATCGAGTTTTATTATTATTATTATTATTATTATTATTATTATTATCTTTTTTTATGTTGGCGAGACGCTACCGCGGCGGCGGCGGCTGCGGCTTGGCGAGGCGGTGGCGGTAGCGTCTCGCCAACATAAAAAAAAAAATAATAATAATAATAATAAAACTGGCGAGGCGGCGGCGGTCGCGGCTTGGCGAGGCGGCGGCGACCGCCTCGCCAAGATAGCGCTGCAAGAAGCTTGATGTTCATACCTTCACTGTGTTATTCATTGTTTGTACTGCCGTTTTTTCCACTTTTCGTTGCGTTCGCCTGTCTGCTAAGCTCAAAACAACCGCGCCTGGCTTGACGGAGGAACCAGAACAGCTGAGCATCTTTATGACAGTGCACTTTTACTTTCGCCCTCTGGGGGGAGCCTCGCTGGAAAATCAACCCCGGTTGCATAGTATACCTTTAAAGTAAATTAATACCCACTCCTGAGTCCCGACAGTAGATGGCGCAAGTTTAAAAACAAAAGTCTAACCTACTGGATCTAGGTAGCTACCTGAAAGAGCACCTGCTAGCTAACCATTATTAATAAAACTTTGATTCATTAATACAACTTTTGAAATTATCCCCCCCTCTGGTTATTTAGCAAATCGCACACTGGATATAAGGATATATAGGAAAATATATTTCTAAATTACATCTCCGTCCAGTTGATGGCGGTAATGCACACAGGATGAAAACACAATAGAAGCAGAAGAAGAAGTCTATGGCCGTTTCTCAATTCACGAGAACGCGGCCGTTTCTCAGGCCGTTTCTCAATATGCGTTCTTGAGCGTTCTCGTGTACTCGTGACACGTCATCAGCCTCAGCCCGAGCACTGTTCCAATGCTGAGAACGCCAAATCGAGAACGCGCCGAATTCCCCGGATGTTGTTCTCGCCCGCCCTCTTTATCGAGCATGCATCAGAGCAGACTTGTGCGTTCTTCAGACTGACCGCTTGCCCAGAATGCACCGCGGCCGCAGCTTGATTCGAGACGGCGCAAACAGAGCTCACAGCGGTAAGTTAAAAATTTCCTTTTCTGCTGCTGTTGTTGTTCAAAAGTACGTTTTAAGATCGTTTGAGGCGAGAATATTATACTTTTAAGCTTCCCTATGTGGCCTGTTTACAGAGTTAGTGCGTAATTTAAAAAAAGTAGTGTGCATAATACTGCTGGTTCTGATTTATTTGTTTTGTGTTTATCTGACTGACGTGTGTTACTTTATTAACTCAATACTTGCTGGAATAAATTGTAAATGTCTCCCTAGGACGGCAGCAGCATATAAAATAAATAAATAAATACATTCTATAAATGTTTTTCCTATCTAAGTGAGTTTCTTCTGAGTCATGACACGAATAATTGAGAGGAGAAAGAGGGAAAGAAAATAATAGTAATAATAGTATATGAAAAAACTGACATTTATTTTATACAAATGTTTTATCTTTGGAACAGAATGAAGGTGTAATATATTCAACAAATTATTAACAGTTACTAACATGGTTTAAAACAATGAAATAACTCATTAAGATCTTATACAAACAGACAATGCCTATAAACTTACAATTAAAAATAATTGGTGGAATGGAAATTAATTTGCGCATTATTTTATGTATTTTTCCAGGTGGTGAAAACAAAAGAAATGAAGCAGCATGTGAACATGACTACAACTGATCTACATTAGGTCAGGTGTAGTCATGTTCACTTAAACATGCAGCCAGCTGGAGCAGCATTCTGTCTTCAGCAAACGTGAGGCGGACCTCCAGCGCCCTGAAGAAGATGGAACGCCACCGTGTCTTCAGACCACCAAAGACACGCTCAATGATGTTTATCAGCCTTGGCGTGGTGCCTGTTGTAGCGTGCCTCCACTTGACCTGTACCAAATATAAAATTAACTTGTAATTTAGGTAATATGCTGATCTGTCTTAATCTTCTATCCAATTAATATCATCTATCAATTGTGTGTCATTGCTAGCTCTATTTAAGGACAAGAAGGTAAGAGATCTTACTGGCAAGCTGTTTCCCTATAGGATGCACCACAGACCAGCCAGCAGAGGGTCACCAGCACCTCTATCTCCTGTGGCCATCCATGGACTTTCTGATGGGCAGCAGCTGAAGGAGGAGGACGATGGTGGCCCTGTTTAGCCTGAAGGCTGGTTTCAGGTCCCCTTCATTAAAAAAATATTTGGAGGATTGGCACAGAAGTGTTTATCCTCACATATTTTTTTTCTGTTTCTTCCTGTAAATAAAAAATGCCAAATGTTAATTGTTTTTTGTCACGTTTTCTATGCATAAAACTATACCTGTTTAACATGCAGATTATTATAGTTCTCAAGAAAGAAAAGATAAAATGTATAGTGTTGTAAAACTAGTCAAGTATAGTAAATGTAACAAATGGCTTCCCTTCTCTGGTATTTTTACCATTTCACTGAAAAAATGGGCTGAACTAACTGCACATAATTTATAGATTAATCACTGTAAAGGTGGACAGACATAAAAATGTTTTTTGTTTTTTCCTTTCTTAATGATCAATGCTGTGAAGGTCAGTAGGTGCAATAAAGTAGCTTAACTTTATACTGTTTCTAATGTTAAAATTGGGTCTTCATTTTAATTATTTATAGAACAATAGTCACAATTTCAACCTGATCACGTTTTTAATACCATCCTCAATGTATTTTTAAAGATAAAAGTAGGAAATAGGCTGTCAATCTTAAAATGCCTACCAGTTGGCAATAGATGGGTGAGCAAAGCCTGCCTTCTGAGCCTCCTCTGCCGCATCAATCTTCTCCTTGCTCGGATTTTCCTCCTTAACTGCTTCACCTCCTCTTCAGCCTGCTGGTAAAGCTGACCAACAACCGAAGCAACAGCAATATTGCTCGTATCACTCATTTTGCTTCTACAAAGTGCTGATTTTTAAAGAAGATTCAATCGCCTCTACAATTACAACAATTACAACTCCCCACAAAGAAATTCACGCTATTGCTGGTTTTATACCCACAGTTCTGTAATTATTTTAGATATTTTTTATACTTTTTAGAAATTAATTTAAATAAAATAACGTTTTCAATAAGATATGATGGTGTAGTGTATAAATAGTTTTGAACGTTAAAGGAATGCTCAAGCGCTGTGGGTGTGATGACGTCACGAGTATACTTCTGTTCCAATGCACAATACGTGCTGCGTGCTCGCGTTCTCGTCAAGTCCGATCTTCCTGTGTTCTTACCGAGAACAGACTTGACGAGAACGCGAGTACGGACTCGCGTTCTCGTGAATTGAGAAACGGCCTCAATATGCGTTCTTGAGCGTTCTCGTGTGCTCGTGTGCTCGTGACACGTCATCAGCCTCAGCCCGAGCACTGTTCCAATGCTGAGAACGCCAAATCGAGAACGCGCCGAATTCCCCGGATGTTGTTCTCGCCCGCCCTCTTTATCGAGCATGCATCAGAGCAGACTTGTGCGTTCTTCAGACTGACCGCTTGCCCAGAATGCACCGCGGCCGCAGCTTGATTTGAGACAGCGCAAACAGAGCTCACAGCGGTAAGTTAAAAAAATCTCTTTTCTGCTGCTGTTGTTGTTCAAAAGTACGTTTTAAGATCGTTTGAGGCGAGAACATTATACTTTAAGCTTCCCTATGTGGCCTGTTTACAGAGTTAGTACGTAATTTAAAAAAGTAGTGTGCATAATACCGCTGGTTATGATTTATTTATTTGTTTTGTGTTTATCTGACTGACGTGTGTTGCTTTATTAACTCAATACTTGCTGGAATAAATTGTAAATGTCTGCCTAGGACGACAGCAGCATATAAAATAAATAAATAAATACATTCTATAAATGTTTTTCCTTTCTAAGTGAGTTTATTCTGAGTCAGGACACGAAATATTGAGAGGAGAAAGAGGGAAAGAAAACAATAGTAATAATAGTATATGAAAAACCAGACATTTATTTTATACAAATGTTTTATCTTTGGAAAAGAATGAAGGTTTAGTATATTCATCAAATTATTAACAGTTATTAACATGGTTTAAAACAAAGAAATAACTCATTAAGATCTTATACAAACAGACAATGCTTATAAACTTACAATTAAAAATAGTTGGAATGGAAATTATTTAACGATTATTTAATGTATTTTCACAGGTGGTGAAAAAATGAAATGAAGCAGCATGTGAACATGACTCCAACTGACCTACATTAGGTCAGGTGTAGTCATGTTCACTTAAACATGCAGCCAGCTGGAGCAGCATTCTGTCTTCAGCCACTGGATGGTCATCCTCCTCTGGGTCAACCTCCTCGTCCTCCTCTGGGTCAACCTCCTCATCCAACATCTCTGCCTCTATAGTAATATTGTGGAGGATGCAGCAGGCGGCGATTACTTTTGGGGCAAACGTCAGACGGACTTCCAACGCCCTTAAGAAGATGGAACGCCACCGTGTCTTCAGACCACCAAAGGCACGCTCAATGATGTTTATCAGCCTTGGCGTGGTGTCTGTTGTAGCGTGCCTCCACTTGACCTGTACCAAATATAAAATTAACTTGTAATTTAGGTAATATGCTGATATGTCTTAATCTTCTATCAATTAATATAATCTATGTATCAATTGTGTGTCATTGTTGGCTCTATTTAAGGACAAGAAGGTAAGAGATCTTACTGGCAAGCTGTTTCCCTATAGGATGCACCACAGGCCAGCCAGTAGAGGGTCAGCAGCACCTCTATCTCCTGTGGCCATCCATTGACCTTCTGGATGGGCAGCAGCTGAAGGAGGAGGATGATGGTGGCCCTGTTTAGCCTGAAGGCTGGTTTCAGGTCCCCTTCATTAAAAAATATTTGGAGGATTGGCACAGAGGTATTTATCCTCACATATTTTGTTCCTGTTTCTTCCTGTAAATAAAAAATGCCAAATGTTACCATAATTGTTTTTTTTTTCAATTCTCACATTTTCACACCATCAAACTATAACTGCTTAACATGCAGAAATTATAGTTCTCAAGAAAGAAAAGGTAAAATGTATAGTAAATGTAACAAATGGCTTCCCTTCTCTGGTATTTTTACCATTTCTCTGAAAAATGAGCTGAACTAACTGCACATAATTTATAGATTAATCACTGTAAAGGTGGACAGACATAAAAATGTGTTTTTTTTTCCTTTCTTAATGATCAATGCTGTGAAGGTCAGGAGGTGCAATAAAGTAGCTTAACCCTACTGTTATTAATGTTAAAACTGGGTCTTCATTTTTATTAATATAGGAAAAATAGTCACAATTTCAACCTGATCTCGTTTTTAATACCATCCTCAATGTCTTTCTAAAGATAAAAGTAGGAAATAGGCTGTCAATCTTAAAATGCCTACCAGTTGGCAATAGATGGGTGAGCAAAGCCTGCCTTCTGAGCCTCCTCTGCTGCATCAATCTTCTCCTTGCTCGGATTTGCCTCCTCAGCTGCATCACCTCCTCTTCAGCCTGCTGGTAAAGCTGACCAACGACCGAAGCAACAGCAATATTGCTCGTATCGCTCATTTTGCTTCTACAAAGTGTTGATTTTTAAAGAAGATTCAATCGCCTCTGCAACTACAACAATTACAACTCCAACAAAGAAATTCCCGCTATTGCTGGTTTTATACCCACAGTTCTGTAATTATTTTAGATATTTTTTATACTTTTTAGAAATTAATTAAAAAAAAACGTTTTCAATAAGATATGATGGTGTAGTTACCTGACTCCGCCAGATAGATTTGCTCCGCATATCCATCTGGAAACCTTCCGTTGAAGTAATTTTGGGAAGGGGCGAAAATACTGGTTAGCTGATTGGCCTATGTTGGTGACAGACGGGCCAAATGAACCAATCAGATTCGTCGTTGCTCTGTTACGAGCGACGACGAAAACACAACCACAAGCCAAGCTACTCTTGCTGCTGCAGGTAAAGGCTCGTTAGCTCAGCAAAGAAATACTCTGTAATTCCGATAAAACTTGCTCGATAGCCACGCTAACGCTAGATTCATCGGCTGAAGCCGCCATGTTCTTTAGGCTGAACTGTCGCGCTTCCCGTTGCGTCACACCTCAACTCGCCTCAAAGCCAACGCTGATTGGACGTTCGTTTGGTGAACGGCTCCAAATTTTCTTTAACGGAGAGTAGCCAGACTGATCTGCGAGTGAAACCTTGAAAGCTCGCGAGATCAGGATGGTCTCACGAGGCTAATGGTGTAGTGTATGGCCGTTTCTCAATATGCGTTCTTGAGCGTTCTCGTGTGCTCGTGTACTCGTGATACGTCATCAGCCTCAGCCCGAGCACTGTTCCAATGCTGAGAACGCCAAATCGAGAACGCGCCGAATTCCCCGGATGTTGTTCTCGCCCGCCCTCTTTATCGAGCATGCATCAGAGCAGACTTGTGCGTTCTTCAGACTGACCGCTTGCCCAGAATGCACCGCGGCCGCAGCTTGATTTGAGACAGCGCAAACAGAGCTCACAGCGGTAAGTTAAAAAAATTCCCTTTTCTGCTACTGTTGTTGTTCAAAAGTACGTTTTAAGATCGTTTGAGGCGAGAATATTATACTTTTAAGCTTCCCTATGTGGCCTGTTTACAGAGTTGGTGCGTAATTAAAAAAAAGTAGTGTGCATAGTACCGCTGGTTATGATTTATTTGTTTTGTGTTTATCTGACTGACGTGTGTTGCTTTATTAACTCAATACTTGCTGGAATAAATTGTAAATGTCTCCCTAGGACGGCAGCAGCATGTAAAATAAATAAATACATACATTCTATAAATGTTTTTCCTATCTAAGTGAGTTTCTTCTGAGTCAGGACACGAATAATTGAGAGGAGAAAGAGGGAAAGAAAATAATAGTAATAATAGTATATGAAAAAACAGACATTTATTTTATACAAATGTTTTATCTTTGGAACAGAATGAAGGTGTAATATATTCAACAAATTATTAACAGTTACTAACATGGTTTAAAACAACGAAATAACTCATTAAGATCTTATACAAACAGACAATGCCTATAAACTTACAATTAAAAATAGTTGGAATGGAAATTAATTTACGCATTATTTTATGTATTTTTCCAGGTGGTTAAAAATGAAATGAAGCAGCATGTGAACATGACTAGAACTGATCTACGTTAGGTCAGGTGTACTCATGTTCACTTAAACATGCAGCCAGCTGGAGCAGCTCCCTGTCTTCTGGGTCAACCTCCTCATCCTCCTCTGGGTCGACCTCCTCATCCTCCACGTCCAGCTGGTCACCTGCTGCTATACTAATATTGTGGAGGATGCAGCAGGCAGCGATTACTTTTGGGGCAAACGTCAGGCAGACCTCCAACGCCCTGAAGAAGATGGAACGCCACCGTGTCTTCAGACCACCAAAGACACGCTCAATGATGTTAATCAGCCTTGGCGTGGTGTCTGTTGTAGCGTGCCTCCACTTGACCTGTACCAAATATAAAATTAACTTGTAATTTAGGTAATATGCTGATCTGTCTTAATCTTCTATCCAATTGATATAATCTATGTATCAATTGTGTGTCATTGCTGGCTCTATTTAAGGACAAGAAGGTAAGAGATCTTACTGGCAAGCTGTTTCCCTATAGGATGCACCACAGACCAGCCAGCAGAGGGTCACCAGCACCTCTATCTCCTGTGGCCATCCATGGACCTTCTGGATGGATAGTAGCTGAAGGAGGAGGACGATGGTGGCCCTTCTTAGCCTGAAGGCTGGTTTCAGGTCCCCTTCATTAAAAAAATATTTGGAGGATCGGCACAGAGGTGTTTATCCTCACATATTTTGTTTCTGTTTCTTCCTGTAAATAAAAAATGCCAAATGTTAATTGTTTTTTGTCACGTTTTCTATGCATAAAACTATACCTGTTTAACATGCAGATTATTATAGTTCTCAAGAAAGAAAAGATAAAATGTATAGTGTTGTAAAACGAGTCAAGTATAGTAAATGTAACAAATGGCTTCCCTTCTCTGGTATTTTTACCATTTCACTGAAAAAATGGGCTGAACTAACTGCACATAATTTATAGATTAATCACTGTAAAGGTGGACAGACATAAAAATGTTTTTTTTTTCCTTCCTTAATGATCAATGCTGTGAAGGTCAGGAGGTGCAATAAAGTAGCTTAACCCTACTGTTATTAATGTTAAAACTGGGTCTTCATTTTTATTAATATAGGAAAAATAGTCACAATCTCAACCTGATCACGTTTTTAATATCATCATCAATGTTTTTTTTTTTTTAAGATAAAAGTAGGAAATAGGCTGTCAATCTTAAAATGCCTACCAGTTGGCAATAGATGGGTGAGCAAAGCCTGCCTTCTGAGCCTCCTCTGCTGCATCAATTTTCTCCTTGCTCGGATTTTCCTCCTCAACTGCATCACCTCCTCTTCAGCCTGCTGGTAAAGCTGACCAACGACCAGAGCAACAGCAATATTGCTCGTATTGCTCATTTTGCTTCTACAAAGTGCTTATTTTTTTTAAAGAAGATTCAATCGCCTCTACAACTACAACAATTACAACTCCCAAAGAAATTCCCGCTATTGCTGGTTTTATACCCACAGTTCTGTAATTATTTTAGATATTTTTTATACTTTTTAGAAATTAATTTAAATAAAAAACGTTTTCAATAAGATATGATGGTGTAGTGTATAAATAGTTTTGAACGTTAAAGGAATGCTCAAGCGCTGTGGGTGTGATGACGTCACGAGTATACTTCTGTTCCAATGCACAATACGTGCTGCGTGCTCGCGTTCTCGTCAAGTCCGATCTTCCTGTGTTCTTACCGAGAACAGACTTGACGAGAACGCGAGTCCGGACTCGCGTTCTCGTGAATTGAGAAACGGCCTATAAATAGACCCTTTTCACAGTGACGTCATGCAACTTCCGTTCTGCGGTGAAGCAGGGTATCTTTACTTCCGCTTTCTCCGCGAGCAGTGTTTTTACATAGGGAATTCACACAGTCCCTCACCAATCTACCCAAATTTCGTTTGGGAGACGTGCACAGACTGGCACAAAAGCTTTCGGCCACACCAGCCTCCAGACTTGACAAAGATGACAAGTTCTTTGTGGAACAGTACCTTTTCGATTATGAAGGTAAGAGCTTTGTCTTTTTAGCTCTGTTGTTAGCATAGATGCTAGGATAATGGTAGCTATGCTACCAACAGGACTTTTGTCATTTATTAGTTTTCTATTTCTCCATTATATTGCTACGCTAGCTTTATTGCTATATCAGCTATTCTGTTTCACAGCTTTTAGTCAATGAGTCACACCAGGGATATAGTTGATGTATAATGTTGAGCCTTTTCTTACTTTGTTTTGGAACAGTGTCAATGCTGTTGGCCACTTGGTCACAGCTCTATGAATAAAAATGAGGAGCCTCATTCCCTCCCGTTTTTTTTTTTGTGTAGTATTTTACTGAGGTTGCAGACTTTTGCAGTATCCCTCAAAATTCCTCTGTGGGTTCAGTGTGTTTCTCAGTCTCGTCAGTAGATCTGGAACCTCAATTAATAAAATAATTCTGCCCATTCCTGTTAAAACTGTGATAGTTTAGGACATCATAGACTGAGAAAGACACTGTCAATAATGTTGCAAGCACACTGCATGCACACTAATAATCAGTTCATTATAGTATTTATGGATTATGCTGCTGTCGGGGCAAACCCCTTGTGTCCTATACTGTTATTTTTCAGGAACTGACCAAAAAAACATGGATTTAAAAAAACTTCAGACATCCCACTTCATATATTTTAGTTATTTATTACATAGATACTTCATAGCAGCTCTGTCCATTTTACCTTTTACCTGTCCTGTTTATCCTGCTGCCTTGCTTCGGTTCCCCTCTGCCTTACAGAAGAGCCTGCTGCCGAGCTCTGGTGGGTTCTCCCCTGAACTGTCAATTCTCTGCCGAGGTGTGGACCCTGCTGCCTGATCCTGGTTCCAAGAAGTCTCTCTCCGGTCCGTCAGCTCCTGCCAACACCATCACCCTGTTCCCGTGCAGTTCTACCTCACTGGTTACATCACCCTCCATCCCATCAAACCTTCAATAAAGACTTTCATTTTAAATCCCTTGTGTGTGGTTCTGGGTTCATCCATAGACAAATTAGACTTAGACAACTTTATTTGTCATTATGTATGCACAGAGTGCGTACAGAACGAAATTCCGTTTGCATACAGCTTGAGAATTACAGTAAATTACAGCAGTGATTTAACAGTAAACAATTGAAATGTAAACAATGCAGGAGAAAGAGACAGTGTGCGATCAGTGTACAGGTGAGTATTTTTAAAAACCATTTGTATGTGCAGAAATTAATTAATTTCTCAGATTAATTTCCTTTCATTAACAAATTGATTTTGACAGCTCTAATAAAATTTTACGTGGTGAGCCACTGAAATTATCTTGGGAATAGCTAAATTAACTTATAACTCAATTATCTTTAAGAAAGAAAGATGGAGTTTAATTTGTTAAAGACCACTTGCAGAAACGTAGGTCTCCTCGGAAGAGAAGTGCTGACTGCAGGCGTAAGTGCTGCCACGAAAATTTGGCCCCTCGTCTCTTCTTATTGCCGTCACCCAACGGGCTCCAGTCTCAGCATCAGCCGGGAAGTCATGAACACTGAGATATGGAAAGTTTTTTTTGTTGTTCGAACACTGTGGGACACTGCAGTACCAGTTTCTCTGTGATTGTGCCATGCTTGGTGGATATGATGCTGCTGAAAGATGGACACAAGGGGAGAAAAAAATAGATTAACTATAATACTTTTTAAAACCTTTATTTAACCAGATAAACTCCCATTGAGATTAAGATCTCTTTTTTAAAGGTTGATCTGACTAAGAGGTCAGCAGCACATGTCATTACTAATACAGTATAATAAAAACAATTTCAGGCTTCTACTTAAAATATACAATATTTTGCACAAAAACTAAAAAAAAGTGCATTAATATAAGTGCAAATAATATTATGAAGAAAATTCATTATAATACACAGAAAATTCAGAAACAGAAGTACTGTCCAATAGACCCACGGTAATTTTTTTTAGGAATGAACAAAAAGATTCAAATGGAATAAGATCTTTTTAATTCAGTGACTGCAAATATATATAACATGTCACCATAATCAAGTAAAGGGAACAATGTAGCAGATAAATGTCTCTTTTTTCACTCAGTGAACAAGATTTATTTCTATAATAGCAAAGCTACAGTAATCATTTTATAACATCTACATCAGATTAATGACAGGTAAAGTAAGCTAACAAGCTACTGCATGTTAGCTTTGATCTTCATGTTACTGTCCCAATCAAAGCATCTTTATAACAGCAATGATCGCTACCAATACTAAGGAAAATAAAGATAGTCAATAAGACACGTTTAATATTGTGCTCTCAGTCTTACCTAATGAAATCACGCTGATTACTGATAGGTAAAAGTTTGGTAAGGTAAGCTAACAAGCTGCTGCATGTTAGCTTAATCTACATGTTACTGTCCCGATCAAAGCATCTATATAAACAGCAATGATTGCTACCAATACTAAGGAAAATAAAGATAGTCAATGCGACACATTGTGGTCTCAGTCTTACCTTATGAAATCGCGCTGATTATCAGTGAAACACCTCTTCACCTCCCGAATTTTCTATGTAAAAGCATGTAGCCGGAAGTAAAGATACCCTGCTCCGCTTCAAAACGGAAGTTGAGTGACGTCATGTGAAAAGGGTCTATAGTTTTGAACGTTAAAGGAATGCTCAAGCGCTGTGGGTGTGATGACGTCACGAGTATACTTCTGTTCCAATGCACAATACGTGCTGCGTGCTCGCGTTCTCGTCAAGTCCGATCTTCCTGTGTTCTTACCGAGAACAGACTTGACGAGAACGCGAGTACGGACTCGCGTTCTCGTGAATTGAGAAACGGCCCGCGAGTCCATGCTCGCGTTCTCGTCAAGTCTGTTCTCGGTAAGAACACAGGAAGATCGGACTTGACGAGAACGCGAGCACGCGGACTTCCGGCAAGATGGCGTACCGGGTGCAGCCAGAGCTGTAAGCTCCGTTTTTTTTGCCCTAATTTACATCACTTCTTTACTTTCTAACCAATGCCAAGTCAACACCCGAACTTCTTTAATCATTAATCGCAAGACGGTAAGAATAACTAACTGATAGAAGACTTATGGCGTCCAAAAAATTTCCTCTCTCCTCCTCTCGTGCTGAGGAGTTAGCTTTAGCTAACCACGACTATGCTGCTAAAGCTGATGCCACCGCCGGAACCTCTAAAAGGAAAGACCCATTTTCTCCCGCTAAAACCCCACCAGTTGTTAAGAAGAAAGACTCAAGAGTCTTATTATTATTATTGTGTTATGTTATTATGTTATAAAGGTCACTCATTCCTGCTGCTACCTGATCATACTCGCTGCTTTATAAGTGTAACTATTACAGTAGCGACTGCAACCATGCACTATAGCTGCAACAATAACTGTAATAACTTATGTGCAATAAGCTATTTAAACAAGGTGCTATAAGCCGTGCATTAAGCCTGTGCAATAATCCTGTATAAACTGTATAAACTGTGCAATAAGCCTGTGCAATAGTCCTGTATAAACTGTATAATAAGATATGTGCAATAACATATTTATACATAGGAGTGTACAGAATTGTATATTGTATATAGCTGTATAACTGTATCTAACTGATTGTACTTACCTACTTTGACACCTTCTTCTGACTTTTGACTATTGAGCCGATGGGACAAGTGAATTTCTCCACTGTGAGATCAATAAAGCTTATCTTATCTTATCTTAAGAGCAGATGATTCAAATGACATGTGTGCTGTTCTTAACGCGATAAAGCAGCTGATTGATAAAATTGACACACTTGTATGGGGCTAAAATAGTAGCTTTAACATTTGCAAATGTGTGTGGAGAGTTGTGTGTCTGTATCTCGATTTGTGCGTGTGCAGTGGGATTTGTAAATGTGTGAGAAGATTTGAGTGTCTGTACAACAATCTGCAAATGTGTAAAACTACTTGTGTGTAATCCGTTTTGCAAATGTGTAAAAAATCCACAAATCTGTATTCATATCTGCAAATGTGTACAGAGATTTGCAAATGTGTAAAAAATCCACAAACCTGTATTCAGATCTGCAAATGTGTACAGAGATTTGCAAATGTGTAAAAAATCCACAGATCTGTATTCAGATCTGCAAATGTGTACAGAGATTTGTAAATGTGTAAAAAATCCACAAATCTGTATTCAGATCTGCAAATGTGTACTGAGATTCGCAAATGTGTAGATCAATCTGTAAGCACACACAGAGACACTTGTGTCTGAAGTGTTTTTGCTTCAAGACCCAGAAATACAGACAAATCATTGGTTACAAGTCAAGCGGTTTTTCGGTTGGCTCTCTTTACACACGTGATTTTTGCTACTGTTCTGCCGCGTGAGATGCACAAATGCGTGGAAGGATTTGTATGCGTATCTTTTCGATTTGTGTCCCCTTGCGCAGACTCACAGGCTCAAAGGCTCACATACTGCCCTGAGCGCAGGCTCACAGGCACACAGGCTGCCTCTTCCGGCTGTGGGAGGTCACGTGACTTTCAAGGATTTTACCAAAGCGTTTTGTTTCCAGACGGCTGATAAGGCAACTTGTTAAAACTATATAACTTTCTCCCTTTAACGGCAAAGGTTTCTTGTTTTAATGAAAGACTTATCTTGCTAAAACCAGATAATTGTCTCATCATAACAACGCAACATACCCCGGCATCAGCTCGCGGGATATTTGAGTGTCATGGAGAAGAGGTGAGACGGAGGGGCGCCTTTTATTTATTTTTAAAAAGTCGTCATTTGTCGGAGGAATGTATTTCTGCACTGAGGAGTGACAAGGTAAGTCGTGCATATACAGCAAGTCCTCTACTTGAAATTTTATCAATTCGGCAGTTATTTATATTTAACAACTATGCTATGGAAACACAAGTTGCAGCCCTGTAGTACAGTCTCTGGCTCTGTTTACACAGTGAAAACAGGTTTGCGTTGCCTTTGTACTCTCCATTTACACACTACAAGGTTTAACTGTTGCTTAGGGGGGGCTTTCAGCTATAGCTGTGGGTTTATTTACAACAGTTTGCAGCCGAAACAGTCCTCCGCCAGCCGCTGTTTTCTTCTTCTGGGCAATTTGACCCGGAGCTTCAAAAATCACAGCACTACTAGTGGTGCGTCATGGGAATTACACCGTTTAAGTACTCTGTAAACAGGGCCTGTGACTGCTAATGTGTCTATGCCTTTATGTATTTGAATTAAATGTAATTAAAATAAATTTTAATTCGACACTCGTAAGGCTAATTAAAAGTATGTGTATTCTACACAATAAAAGTGAGGCTAGATAAAGCTACATTTATCCATATTTTATTGTGTCAAAACAAAGTGATGAATACAGAGCTTTCTAATGTGACTATTCACAAGCCAGTAAAGGACAGCTATTTATATCAGATCCATTAATAAACCCAGTCAACTACTGCTTTATGCTTTAATAAGGAGAAAAGCAAAAACTGATAATTGATTATTATTGCTGCAAATTCAAAAGTTAATATCAGAATTTATCAATAAAAGCACCTGGCAGCAAGGCACAACTGTTCTCAGTTTATTAGTTGTTGCATTTGTTTTTTCTGATGTCTTTTTAAACTTACTCAGAAAAGAAAACAAATCTTAATCAACAACATTGTTGCATTGTAGTCTAGGTTTGAGCAATTAAACATTGATCCAGTCTAACCTTTAATCACAATTTTAAACAGTAGCTATTCTCCTTCTGATGGGAATTTGATCTATTTTTTGCAGTTATTATTTATAGTTAACAACAACTATGCTATGGAAACACAAGTTGCAGCCCTGTAGTACAGTCTCTGGCTCCGTTTACACGGTGAAAACAGGTTTGCGTTGCCTTTGTACTCTCCATTTACACACTACAAGGTTTAACTGTTGCTTAGGGGGGGCTTTCAGCTATAGCTGTGGGTTTATTTACAACAGTTTGCAGCCGAAACAGTCCTCCGCCAGCCGCTGTTTTCTTCTTCTGGGCAATTTGACCCGGAGCTTCAAAAATCACAGCACTACTAGTGGTGCGTCATGGGAATTACACCGTTTAAGTACTCTGTAAACAGGGCCTTTGACTGCAGGTTTGAGCAATTAAACATTGATCCAGTCTAACCTTTAATCACAATTTTAAACAGTAGCTATTCTTCTTCTGATGGGAATTCTGTAAAAGTACTTTTTAAAATTCCCATAAACAAAAACATTTAGGTAGGAGGACCAGGATTAAGATAGCTACATTAAAAATACAGCCAGAAAATCATGAATGTTCTCTTTTGCATCTTAGAATGCCTGTGCATTTGATCTGACACAAAATTTAAATACTTGAAAACTTTGAATTTGGAATATTTAGATTCTCACATTTAGCAGAACTAACGTGCTCAATTTTTAGAAAGAATACATTGTTATTTTTACCTTTTGTTTAAAATAAAAAACTTGAAAGAACGATAACAAAATCTCTGCTGTGTTTACAGGTTGGCATCTCTAAAGCTGAATACATGGATGGTGCTGTCCAAAAGTTACTGCTGGATATTTTCTTCCAGCAGTAACAGAGGGGGTACCACAGCCAGAATTCATATCGACATGGAGACAGAGAATGGTACAATGAAAGACATTCAAAGATTTTTGCGTCTTGATGACAGCTATCCTGAAAACTACTTCATTGTGGGATCCAGCACACACAGCCAGCACATCAACAGCTGGGGGGATTTCTTAAGGAAACGTTGTGCACAGTACTGGATGAACCTTTTTCAAAAACTGAAGAATACAGATTACTTTACTGGTGACTTCTTGGATAAGCAGCCAATTCTGCTCACCTGTTTAAATATCACTGAGGTATGTTTGAATGTAAAAGATAAATACTATGATATATGCTTTTAAATATGGAGTATGTACTTTAAGAACTTGTTTATTTTCTTGTCTTTCAGGAAGAACTCTTAAAGTGGTTCACTTATGGAACATAATTCGTAAGATTAGAGATACTATTGCTCCAAGTTGCCGGTCCTACATGATGTATACCCTTCCACGGCTTTTTGGTGAACAAGACAATCTCAAACAGGTTTCTGAGCAAGCGGCGGAAACTTGCACAGTCCAACGTCTTCAGAGGACCGTTCACACGTGATGAGACAGTTCGAAGTATCATACCTTCTGATGACAGAGAACTTTCTTCATGCACCGTCCACACATGATGAAACAATTGAGTTATGCTTATTTTTAAGAGCTTATATACGCACAAACCTGTGACACGTGTGATATTTTCTTGTAAAAAAAGAGTTTGTGGAGCAAATGACCTTGTGAGCCTGTCCAGAATGAACCTGTCACTTTCCCACACATCAGAATTAGGCAGCTGCAGACCCCACAACCCATAAAGGACAGGCAGTCAAAGAAATACAGATGGAGGGGGAAAAAACAGACCTCTGTTTTCTTCGATTCCCATGTACTTAAAGGTTTCATCATGATGTACATAACTTTTTGAATTTTGCTGCTAGGTTTTATATTTTCTGTGATTCTTGTTGTGTTTGACAGCAAATATATGCTGCTACATATATTAGGACAATAACAAGAAATCTAACTTCACACTTGCCTTGTAATCTGTCATGTAGGACAAAATGTTTAAATGACATGTTCTGTAAACCCCTCCACTGCTCCTCATATTCAAGACATACTTTTTATATTTATAACAGCAAGACTTATAGTTCTCTGTTACTGAACACTGAGACCCAAGTTATGTACTGTTTCACAATGACGATATGGTCGAATGATATATGAAAACCTTTAATGAATCTTTGGTAAAAACCCATTACAAAATGAAGTGTTATGGTTTGTGATCAAACCAACTCCTTCTTTCCTTAGAAACATAACATTATACTCCAATGTTACATCAACTCACAGAAGAACATACATTAAAAGTACCTTTAACAAGTGCTCTGAAAGATCCTTTTGAAAGGAAGTTTTCTACCTCCAGAAGATGACCAAACTAGAACATGATCTATGAGTATTAAAAAGATCAATACATGGATCTCAAAAATGAACATGAGAAAATCCTTTTACATACAACAGACAAAAGTCTTTGTTAGAAATCTGGGCACTATTGCACTCAAAGCATTTATCAATTTTACAATCAACTTTGAAGAATATAAAAGAAAAATAATGCCCTATGGAAAGAAAAGGAAAATCAGTACAGTTTAAACACATGCTTCAGAATTTTTACCTTAAAGAAGCTTTATAGCAACAGCAATAATTTGACTTCAAAACTTGTATTTCACAATGTTGTTGGAGTAATCTTTTTAATCAGTATTTTTGCTCTATATCTTTGTCAGCAAAAACAAAAGCTAACTGACTCTATTGTGGCTCACTTCCATATGTTCCTGAAAACATGACCATTTTGAGTCAAATGGTAAACTTTCTTTTGAAATATATTACATAGTGGTATTACCTGTAACCAAAAACATTTTAGATCAAATTGGACTTTTTCCATGAAGATTTGCATGAAAAGAGTTTTTCAAGCAATGTCTGTCGAAGGACACCTCTTTCACCTTTCCCTTGGAACTCGAAGCAAAATCTCCAGGGGGCAATTCTGTCAGCATAGGTGGGAATGTAGATGACCAAGCTCTCATCATCCATGCTTGCTATAGCTGATATGTCTACAAGCACAATGAAATTATGGTTAATATAAAAAAGAAATAAACTAAAAAGACTCTTTTAAGCACACGATTATTAATCTTTACAGCAGAATTTATGATTGACATGTTTTAAAAAAAATTAAGCTGCTTATCCGTATCTCTATATCTTTTTGTCAGCCTATCTCATTAACATCCATGAAGAACTGTAATTCCCATGACGCACCACTAGTAGTGCTGTGATTTTTGAAGCTCCGGGTCAAATTGCCCAGAAGAAGAAAACAGCGGCTGGCGGAGGACTGTTTCGGCCACAGACATATATTATGTCTATGGTTTCGGCTGCAAACTGTTGTAAATAAACCCACAGCTATAGCTGAAAGCCCCCCCTAAGCAACAGTTAAACCTTGTAGTGTGTAAATGGAGAGTACAAAGGCAACGCAAACCTGTTTTCACCGTGTAAACGGAGCCAGAGACTGTACTACAGGGCTGCAACTTGTGTTTCCATAGCATAGTTGTTGTTAACTATAAATAATAACTGCAAAAAATAGATCAAATTCCCATCAGAAGGAGAATAGCTACTGTTTAAAATTGTGATTAAAGGTTAGACTGGATCAATGTTTAATTGCTCAAACCTAGACTACAATGCAACAATGTTGTTGATTAAGATTTGTTTTCTTTTCTGAGTAAGTTTAAAAAGACATCAGAAAAAACAAATGCAACAACTAATAAACTGAGAACAGTTGTGCCTTGCTGCCAGGTGCTTTTATTGATAAATTCTGATATTAACTTTTGAATTTGCAGCAATAATAATCAATTATCAGTTTTTGCTTTTCTCCTTATTAAAGCATAAAGCAGTAGTTGACTGGGTTTATTAATGGATCTGATATAAATAGCTGTCCTTTACTGGCTTGTGAATAGTCACATTAGAAAGCTCTGTATTCATCACTTTGTTTTGACACAATAAAATATGGATAAATGTAGCTTTATCTAGCTTCACTTTTATTGTGTAGAATACACATACTTTTAATTAGCCTTACGAGTGTCGAATTAAAATTTATTTTAATTACATTTAATTCAAATACATAAAGGCATAGACACATTAGCAGTCACAGGCCCTGTTTACAGAGTACTTAAACGGTGTAATTCCCATGACGCACCACTAGTAGTGCTGTGATTTTTGAAGCTCCGGGTCAAATTGCCCAGAAGAAGAAAACAGCGGCTGGCGGAGAACTGTTTCGGCTGCAAACTGTTGTAAATAAACCCACAGCTATAGCTGAAAGCCCCCCCTAAGCAACAGTTAAACCTTGTAGTGTGTAAATGGAGAGTACAAAGGCAACGCAAACCTGTTTTCACTGTGTAAACAGAGCCAGAGACTGTACTACAGGGCTGCAACTTGTGTTTCCATAGCATAGTTGTTAAATATAAATAACTGCCGAATTGATAAAATTTCAAGTAGAGGACTTGCTGTATATGCACGACTTACCTTGTCACTCCTCAGTGCAGAAATACATTCCTCCGACAAATGACGACTTTTTAAAAATAAATAAAAGGCGCCCCTCCGTCTCACCTCTTCTCCATGACACTCAAATATCCCGCGAGCTGATGCCGGGGTATGTTGCGTTGTTATGAGACAATTATCTGGTTTTAGCAAGATAAGTCTCTCATTAAAACAAGAAACCTTTGCCGTTAAAGGGAGAAAGTTATATAGTTTTAACAAGTTGCCTTATCAGCCGTCTGGAAACAAAACGCTTTGGTAAAATCCTTGAAAGTCACGTGACCTCCCACAGCCGGAAGAGGCAGCCTGTGTGCCTGTGAGCCTGCGCTCAGGGCAGTATGTGAGCCTTTGAGCCTGTGAGTCTGCGCAAGGGGACACAAATCGAAAAGATACGCATACAAATCCTTCCACGCATTTGTGCATCTCACGCGGCAGAACAGTAGCAAAAATCACGTGTGTAAAGAGAGCCAACCGAAAAACCGCTTGACTTGTAACCAATGATTTGTCTGTATTTCTGGGTCTTGAAGCAAAAACACTTCAGACACAAGTGTCTCTGTGTGTGCTTACAGATTGATCTACACATTTGCGAATCTCAGTACACATTTGCAGATCTGAATACAGATTTGTGGATTTTTTACACATTTACAAATCTCTGTACACATTTGCAGATCTGAATACAGATCTGTGGATTTTTTACACATTTGCAAATCTCTGTACACATTTGCAGATCTGAATACAGGTTTGTGGATTTTTTACACATTTGAAAATCTCTGTACACATTTGCAGATATGAATACAGATTTGTGGATTTTTTACACATTTGCAAAACGGATTACACACAAGTAGTTTTACACATTTGCAGATTGTTGTACAGACACTCAAATCTTCTCACACATTTACAAATCCCACTGCACACGCACAAATCGAGATACAGACACACAACTCTCCACACACATTTGCAAATGTTAAAGCTACTATTTTAGCCCCATACACTTGGCTCTCAACTTCAACAAAACTCCGGTATGCTGGCTAACATCGCTAAAGCTGTTGAATTCAACGCTGCTGAGATTAAAGATTGCCAAACGCGACTCCTGTCCACAGAGAAAAAAGTGGCTGCTTTTAAAAAAGATAACACAGAGCTTTTGGAACGTGTCCTGGAGCTTGAGCGATACAAGTGTCGATGGAATTAAAAAATTCGAGGTTTGAAAGAGAAAGATGGTGAAAATATCCGTGAAGTGGTGACGAACCTTCTGGTGAAGATTTCCCCCTCTTGGGCCTCAAACATCAATCACATTGTGGATTCAGTGCATCGTCTTGGCAGACACACGGAGAATCAAACCAGGGAAGTCATCGTCCAGTTTACCCAAAGAATGCATCGTGATGTACTGTGGAGAATGACCAAAGATTCGGCTGTTTGCAAAGAGATGCGCATCGCCTTCATAGAAGATCTTTGCAAGGCTGACAGGGAGTCGCGCGCTGCAGTGTGGCCAAAGATCCAGCTAGCAAGAGCAGAAGGAAAGCGGGCTTACTACAGAGGTGGAATTGGATATATAAACGGACAAAAGATTACCTAGTTGACTTTTTCATTATGTTTTGTCTTGAATGTGAAAGTTACAAATTCACAATAGTTTGACCATGTTAGTTAGGTTGGAAAGTCAAAGTTCTATTTTTTGACTTAAACGGGTCAATATTTCTTCTATTATAAATCTTCTTCAATCGCTTCGTTTGTGCGATTTGTCAAGTTTTGTATTTCTCTTCTATTGTTGTTAATTCTTGTTTTCTCAGTTATGAATGTTTCCTTTTCTTGCTTTTCACTCAATGTTAGGGCCATAAGAGATATCACCAAAAGAAAGGCTATTTTCTTGTTTTGTAAGGGTGAAAGAGCCAACTTTTTTTTACTGCAAGAAACTCATTCTTGTCCAGAGGATGAAAAATTTTGGATTAATCAGTGGGGGGATAAAATTATCTTTGATCACGGCACCACTAAATCTGCAGGTTTAGCAATTCTTTTCTATAACTCACCTGGGAAATTACTTACTTCTAAATTTAGTAAGACTGGTCACTGGCTTATATGTGTTTTAGATCTTAACGGGCATCATACTTTTTTAGTGAATATCTATGGTTTTAACTCCCCTGGGCAAAACAAACTGTTACTCTCTGAAATCTCCGAGAATGTTGAAGCTCTTAAGCTCTCCTATCCATCTGAAGACGTTATTGTAGGAGGAGATTACAACACGGTTTACGATGAAGTACTTGATAGACATCCTTCTCGTTTCCAACACAGTTCCAACTCCACACTTACTGAATTCTGTGGACCTCTTGACTTACTAGACCCCTGGCGCTTCAAATATCCAAACACGAAACAATATTCTTTGTTTAAGCCAAATGATACAATCAAATCCAGAATAGACTTTTGGTTAATTTCCGCCTCCATGAGAAATTTTGTTTCAGAATGTTCCATGTCAGCAGCTCCTCTGACAGATCACGCAGTAATTAAATTGACTTTGAATCCTGGTATTCGTAAAGGTATAGTAGGATATTGGAAATTTAATTCAAGCTTACTTAAAAACAAAGACTTTGAAAGTGGAATTCTTTCTCTGATCTCTGAGGTAATGTCAGATTTGTCTTTATCTTCTCATTCCGCCAGATGGGAATTCTTAAAATTTAGAATACGCAAATTTAGCATTTTCTTTGCAAAAAAGTTAAGTTAAAATGGTAGGCTTTCTGAAATGAGTTTAATTAAAGATATAAACACTTATTGCAGTAAGACTTCTCCTACTGAAGAAGATAAACGAATATTACAAAATCTGCAGACTAAGCTGGATGGAATTTATACTCATAAGGCGAAAGGCGCCTACATTAGATCTCGTGCTAAATGGATCGAACAAGGGGAAAAAAAGTACCTCTTATTTCGGTCAGCTTGAGAAAAGAAGGCTGGAAAAAAACTCTATTAAAGTCTTGAAGGTGCATGACCAAATTATAACTGATCCTATTTTGATTTCCAGAGAAGTTTTCTCCTTCTACAACCATCTTTACTCCTCTTCATATTCTTCTGATAATGCTTCTTTCTTTTTCAGTCACATCCTGAATCTTGTACCTCGCATTGATGAAGAGTTTGCAGTTTTGTGTGATGCTGATATCTCAATCAATGAGTTGGATGTAGCTGTCAACAGTTTATCTTTGAACAAATCTCCTGGGTGTGATTGTCTTACATCCAATTTTTACAAACATTTCTGGAACCATTTAAGAGAACCCTTTTTTAATATGGTTAATGAAGTGATGGACAATTTGGCTTTCCCACCAACTATGAAACAAGGAGTAATTATATTAATCCCCAAATCTGGTAAAGACCATAGAATTCTTGATAATCTCAGACCAATCACTTTACTAAACACTGACTACAAGATTCTTACCCTGATTTATGACAACAGGCTGAAATCAAATTTGCATAAAATTATTAGTGAATCCCAATCTGGTTTTATCCAGAAAAGGTCCATTCACAATAATATTCGCTTAGTACTTGATCTCCTAGATTATAACTATTTGATAAAAGATGATGGCTTTATTTTGTTTCTCGACTTCTATAAAGCTTTTGATTCCATTGAACATACGTTTATCTTTAGCTGCTTAAAATTTTTAGGATTTGGTCCCAAATTTCAACATATTATTCAATCTCTTTATAAGGACACAAACAGCTCTGTCTCCTTACCAGGCGGTACCTCGCCTCGTTTTACTATAGAACGCGGAGTGAAACAAGGTTGTCTCCCCATTTCTTTTTTTAATTGCTGTGGAAATGCTTTCAATTTTTATAAAAAATTCGAATATTGCTCCTTTAGATGCTCTTGGTATGCCTTTACTTATTAGCCAGCTAGCTGACGATACTACCATCTGTATGAAGCAGTTATCAGAAGTCCCAAAGATACTGGAAAGAATTCACATATTTTCTAAAGCTTCAGGGTTGAAACTCAATTTAAATAAATGTGAATTGATGCCTATTCATCAAACACAACTTCACCTAACAGAAGCTTATGGCATACCCATAAAATCTACTGTGAAATATTTAGGTATTACTATAACCAAAAACTATGCTGACAGAGAAAATGAAAATATTTGGAAAGTAGTAGATAATTGCCAATCTAAGCTCAGCTTGTGGCAGCTGCGTGATGTTAGTTTACTAGGTAGAGTCTTTTTGACTAAGATGGAAAGTATCTCAAGATGTATCTTTCCAGCATATTCTTTAGCGATCTCCAATAGAGCTATTAAAAGAATAAATCAAATTAATTTCAACTACATTTGGAGGAAAAAAACACATTATATTAAAAAGACTTTATTATCTAAGAAATATGAAGATGGAGGGTTAGAAGCCATTGATTTTGAGTTCATGAATGGAACTTTAAAAATGAACTGGTTAAAATCACTTTTAAACACAAATAACATCTGGTTTCATATCCCCAGGCAAATCTTTAAGATGCTGGGAGGCATTGATTTCTTATTTAAATGTGATTACTTAATTCAAAAATTGCCCATCAAATTATCTCTCTTCCACCAACAAGTCCTTTTATATTGGAAACTTCTATACAATCATAATTTTACTCCACACAATACCCCGATTTGGAATAATAGATATGTTACTATTAGAAACAAGTCTGTATTTTATAAGGATTGGTTAGATAATGGTATTTGGTCTCCAATTCACCTTGTAGATAATAGTGGCCATCTTTTAGCATTTAATGACTTCTGTACTAAATATGGTAATTTTACTAATCTGAAAACATTCAAGCTTATTACCAAAGCTATTCCACACTCTATTTTGATCTTGATTAGAAGTGTTTTATCAACATCCACTAACCTTATCCTTCCTCAACTTCCTCTAATCTTAATAGGTGATTGTGATTTCAGAGAGACTCCAATTCAAAATAAAACTATTCGTTACTTATTCACTCGTATCTTGTTTCCATTTAAATCTTACAAAAATTCTATCTTAGAATTCTTTCTTAAAGATATTGTGCCCTGTTTGAGAACACAGTTTTTGAAATTTCCTATTCCCCCCAAAGCGAAAGAAATTCATTATCGTACGTTCAATAATATATATCCCTCCAATGACTTTTTACATAAGCGTTTTGGATTTGAAACCAATTGTTGTTCCTTCTGCAATACTGATATTGAATCTACTGACCATGTATTTTTTCTCTGTAATTTCTCTGATGCTTTTTGGCAAAATGTTTTCATATGGTTACAACCTAGTTTTCCTCAGCTGGAGATTTTTTTGTCAGAAAGACATTATTTTTGGTCTAATCTTGGACTGTAAAAAAACATCCCTTCTGATAAATACTATCATAATTCTTGGAAAGTCATACATACATAAGTCCAAATGTAAGAAAATGCCTCCTAAATTTTGTACTTTTTTCAATGAGTTTCTACTCTATGTAAAAGCCCTTAAAATAATGGTGACTCCTATTGCTAAAAAACTTCTCAACATTATTGTAGAACATAAGTTAGCAGTCTTGTAGTTCGTAACTGCCTTGTTTTCAATGGTTTCAATGTATTCTTTTTTTTTTTTTTGTCCTTTTGTGGCTGTTCTGCATCCATGCCTCTCATTTCTGTTTTGTATTGAAACACCTTCTGATTTGCTGCCTTGTGGTTTGTATAATTCTTTCAATAAAAAAAAAACCGTGAGCACGCAGCACGTATTGTGTATTGGAACAGAAGTATACTCGTGACGTCATCACACCCACAGCTCTTGAGCATTTCTTTAACGTTCAAAACTATTTATACACTACACCATCATATCTTATTGAAAACGTTTTTTTTTTCTTATTTTCTAAAAAGTGTAATAAAATATCTAAAAAAAAAATACAGAACTGTGGATATAAAACCAGCAATAGCGGGGATTTCTTTGTTGGGAGTTGTAATTGTTGTAGTTGTAGAGGCGATTGAATCTTCTTTAAAAAAAATAAGCACTTTGTAAAAGCAAAATGAGCGATACGAGCAATATTGCTGTTGCTTCGGTCGTTGGTCAGCTTTACCAGCAGGCTGAAGAGGAGGTGATGCAGTTGAGGAGGCAAATCCGAGCAAGGAGAAGATTGATGCGGCAGAGGAGGCTTAGAAGGCAGGCTTTGCTCACCCATCTATTGCCAACTGGTAGGCATTTTAAGATTGACAGCCTATTTCCTACTTTTATCTTTAAAAAGACATTGAGTATGGTAAAAATGTGATCAGGTTGAAATTGTGACTATTTTTCTATAAATAATTAAAATGAAGATCCAATTTTAACATTAGAAACAGTATGACAGTAAAGTTAAGCTACTTTATTGCACCTACAGACCTTCACAGCATTGATCATTAAGAAAGGGAAAAAAACCACATTTTGATGTCTGTCCACCTTTACAGTGATTAATCTATAAATTATGTGCAGTTAGTTCAGCTCATTTTTCAGTGAAATGGTAAAAATACCAGAGAAGGGAAGCCATTTGTTACATTTACTATACTTGACAACACTATACATTTTACCTTTTCTTTCTTGAGAACTATAATTTCTGCATGTTAAGCAGTTATAGTTTTATGGTGTGAAAAGATGAGAATTGAAAAAAACAATGATGGTAACATTTGGCATTTTTTATTTACAGGAAGAAACAGAAACAAAATATGTGAGGATAAACACTTCTGTGCCAATCCTCCAAATATTTTTTAATGAAGGGGACCTGAAACCAGCCTTCAGGCTAAACAGGGCCACCATCGTCCTCCTCCTTCAGCTGCTGCCCATCCAGAAGGTCCATGGATGGCCACAGGAGACAGAGGTGCTGCTGACCCTCTACTGGCTGGCCTGCGGTGCATTCTATAGGGAAACAGCTTGCCAGTAAGATCTCTTACCTTCTTGTCCTTAAATAGAGCCAACAATGAGGCACAATTGATTAATAGATTATATTAATTGAATAGAACATTAAGACATATCAGCATATTACCTAAATTACAAGTTAATTTTATATTTGGTACAGGTCAAGTGGAGGCACGCTACAACAGACACCACGCCAAGGCTCATTAACATTATTGAGCGTGCCTTTGGTGGTCTGAAGACACGGTGGCGTTCCATCTTCTTAAGGGCGCTGGAGGTCCGCCCGACGTTTGCCCCAAAAGTAATCGCCGCCTGCTGCATCCTCCACAGTATTAGTATAGAGGCAGGGGACCAGCTAGACGTGGAGGATGAGGGGGTTGATCCAGAGGAGGACGCCATCCAGCGGCTGAAGACAGGGAGCTGCTCCAGCTGGCTGCATGTTTAAGTGAACATGACTACACCTGACCTAATGTAGATCAGTTGTAGTCATGTTCACATGCTGCTTCATTTCATTTTTTCACCACCTGTGAAAATACATTAAATAATCGTTAAATAATTTCCATTCCAACTATTTTTAATTGTAAGTTTATAAGCATTGTCTATTTGTATGAGATCTTAATAGGAGTTATTTCTTAGTTTTAAACCATGTTAATAACTGTTAATAATTTGTTGAATATATTACACCTTCATTCTTTTCCAAAGATTAAACATTTGTATAAAATAAATGTCTGTTTTTTCATATTTTATTACTATTATTTTCTTTCCCTCTTTCTCCTCTCAATTATCCGTGTCCTGACTCAGAATAAACTCATTTAGATAGGAAAAACATTTATAGAATGTATTTATTTTATATGCTGCTGTTGTCCTAGGGAGACATTTACAATTTATTCCAGCAAGTATTGAGTTAATAAAGCAACACACGTCAGTCAGATAAACACAAAACAAATAAATCATGACCAGCGGTATTATGCACACTACTTTTTTTAATTACGCACTAACTCTGTAAACAGGCCACATAAAGAAAACTTAAAAGTATAATGTTCTCGCCTCAAACGATCTGAAAACGTACTTTTGAACAACAACAGCAGCAGAAAAGGGAATTTTTAACTTCGGCGTGTTCTAGTTGGCAAAACTAGAGTGTGACTGGATTGGGATGACAAGCAAGGTAGATGGGGATGGTGAGGATGATGATATGGATTTTGATGATTGGATTCCGGTACACAGAGGAAGAGGTAGAGGTAAGGAGAAAAGTTTGAAAGATGTTAGAGGGCCTGCTAGCCAAATTAGTAAGAGAAGTTTAGAAGATTGTAGTTCAGATGAAGAAAACAGAGTGGTGAGGAGGAAAGTGATAAATAAGGAATTCAAGGTAATACTTAAGTTCAGGAAGGAAGATGAGAACATAAATTTAAGTCCGATAGCAGTTTCTGGAGAAATAAAATAGAAAATAGGGGAGGTGGAGTTTGTTAAAATATTGCGAGATGGAAACATGTTGATAAAATGTAAATCTGAAGACCAAAAGAATAAAAGCATGAAGATTGATAATATTTGTAAAAAGGTTGTGAGTGAAAGGAAAATTATTGGAGAAAATAGAGTATCACGTGGTGTAATCACTGGTATTCCGCTTGAGGAAGATTTGGACAAACTTAAAAGAAACATATCTGGTGGTGAAGTGTGTAGATTGAAAAGATTGTTCAAATCTGTGGATGGGGAAAAAATAGAAAGTTTCTCTGTACTTCTGGAGTTTCATAGTAGTGTTCTTCCTGATAAGGTAAAGATTGGTTTTATGAGTTTTCCTGTAAGGCCTTATATCCCTCCTCCTTTGTTTCAAATGCCAAATGTATGGTCACATTGCAGCAGTGTGTAAAGGGAAGCAAAGATGTGCAAAATGTGGTGGAGATCATCGATATGAGGAATGTGGAGCGGATGTACAGTTGAAATGTTGTAATTGTGGTGGTCAGCATAATGTAGCGTATGGAGGTTGTGAAGTAAGGAAAAGGGCAGCAGAAATACAACAACTGGAAACAGTTAAAAACATTACTTAGGCAGAGGCAGCAAAAAGTGTTCAAGAAAAAAGAATAATTCAGAAAAGTCAACAAGTGTCTTCCAGTCCAAGTTCTGGGCTCAGTCAAAGAACAATGGCAGGAACAGAAATCACAATGGATAAATTAATCTTATTTATGGCATATGTTATCAATTGTACTGATCAAGCGAAGCAGAAAACTGAAAAGATCAAAATTATAGTGAAAGGTGGAGAAAAGTTTTTGGCTGTGAAAGATTTATCTTGGGAGTTGATAAATAAAAGGCTTGAAATAGATGGAAAACGAGGTGGAGGAAGACTTTAATGTTTATTTTACAATGGAATGCAAGAAGTTTATTAGCAAATGGACAAGAATTTAAAGGATATTTAAGTTATCTGGAAAATAAACCAGATATTATTTGTGTTCAAGAAACATGGCTTAAACCAGAGTTAGATTTTGTTATAGCAGGATATGATAGTATTAGAAGAGATAGGGAGCAAGAAAGTGGAGGAGGATGTGTAATATTTATATAAAAAAAAGGAATACAGTATAGATTTCTAGGGAAAGGAACAACACTAGGTGGTTAGCTGTGGAAATTTGATTAATAAAGAAAGTATTAAAATACTAATTTTTATAATCCGTTCAAAAAACTGTATTCGGATGAAATGGAGGAAATGTTTAAAAATATAGGAAGGAAGATAATTTGTTGTGGAGATTTTAATGCTTTTAGTACTTTGTGGGGTAATAGGAATTATGCTAATGGATAAGTGGTAGAAGAAATAATAGATAGAAATCAATTGGTTTGCCTTAATAATGGAGAAGGGACAAGGATTAATATTAGAAATGGATGTGAATCTGTGTTAGATTTAACTTTAGTATCAGAAAAACTTGCTGGAATTAGCAATTGGAAAATATTAAGAGCATCAACTATAGGAAGTGACCATTATCCTATACCTATTGAAATTGGTTTAGAAGTGGGAAAAAGTGATAATGAAGGCATAGAAAGATGGATATTTGGAAATGTTGATTGGGAAAAATATAAAATATTAAGTGATAAGGAAATGCAAAAGGTTAATTTAAATTTGGATATTGATAAGGTACATTTTTCTATTTGTGAAGCCATTGTAGGTGCTGCACGTGAAACAATACAAAGGAAAAGAGGAAAATATAAGAAGAAAATTGTGCCATGGTGGACAAAGGAATGTGATGTTGCGATTAAATCTAGAAATAAAGGTTTTAGGTTGTTAAAGAGAAATCAGAATTTTCAGAACTTTATCGAATATAAAAGGTTACAAGCTCTTGTTAAAAGAACTGTGAAAAATGCAAAAAAGGTTTATTGGGGAAATTTTTGTAATTCGGTAGTTAGGGAAACAAAAATTGCCAAAGTTTGGGGAATGATAAAGCGAATGAATGGAATTAGACATGAATATGGATATCCAGTTCTGAAAGATGGAAATGTTATTGCTGTGACTGAGGAGGAGAAGGCAAACATGTTGGTTCAAAAATTTGTTAAAGTTCATAGTTGTAATAATTTAAGTACAGAAGAGAAACGTAGAAGAGTTTGTACAATTAATGAGAATGTTAATTTATTAGAAGAAAATATAAGATATAATGATTTATTAAATGGTCCTTTTTCTTTATTTTAATTAAATAATGCTTTAAGGAAATCAAAAAATTCATCTCCAGGGAAAGATAATATTACTTATATTATGGTTAGTAAGCTTAGTGATGAATCTAAAAAGGTGTTGTTGGAATTTTATAATAAGATATGGGAAGTGGTTTTTTTTACCTAAGGTATGGAAAGAAGCAATTATAGTTCCAATATTAAAGCCAGGTAAAGAGAGATCAAATCCAGCTAGTTACAGGCCTATTGCTTTAACTTCACATATATGTAAAATAATGGAGAGAATGATAAATGAAAGATTGAGTTATTTCATTGAGAAGAGGGGATACTTATCAACATTTCAAAGTGGATTTAGAAAGGGTAGAAGTACTATGGATCCTATTCTATGTTTAGAACATGAAATCAGAAAAGGGCAAGTTAATAAGGAGAGTGTGGTGGCTGTTTTCTTTGATATAGAGAAAGCCTATGACATGATGTGGAAAGAGGGTTTTTTTAATTAAATTGAAAAAAATGGGAATTAGTGGATCAATGTTTTATTGGATAGCATATTTTTTACAAAATAGATCAATACAAGTAAGAATAGGACAACATTTGTCAGAAAAGTTTTTTGTTGAAAATGGTACACCACAGGGAAGTATAGCGAGTCCTTTGTTTTTTTTCTATTATGATTAATATGTTTGACAATTTGGAGAGTGGTATGGGGTTTTCTTTATTTGCTGATGATGGAGCAATTTGGAAGAGGGGAAAAATTTTAAATTTCATTGTTAAAAAGATACAAGAAGCAATTAATAATATAGAAGATTGGTCTTTTAAATGGGGATTTAAAATTTCTATAGACAAAACAAAGACTATTTTTTACGAGGAAGAAAGTATCTGAAAATTTAAAATTACAAATATATAATCATGAATTAGAGAGAGTAAAGGAATTTAGGTTTTTGGGTTTATGGTTAGATGAAAAGTGGAAAATTCATATTCATAAAGTAGTGGATAAGTGTAAGAGAGTTTTAAATGTAATGAGGTGTTTGGTGGGGAGTGAGTGGGGTGCTGAGAGAAAAGCATTGAAAGCAATATATACTGGTTTAATAAGGTCGGTATTTGATTATGGAAGTATAGCTTTTGGATCAGCATCAGAAACACTACTCAAAATTTTTTATAATATTCAGTATCAAGCCTTGAGGTTATGTACAGGTGTCATGGTTTTCAGGTGACGAGCCCACATGCAGATACGATCGGGAGGCAAAGCACAGTTTAAAGATGTTTATTTTAAGAAACAGGCAGATCTAAGGACGGGACTACGGGTGAGTCGGCTGGGTCAGAACGTCAAGGCTGGCGAGTCATTTAGCCGGGCGGACCTAACCGGGAAGAAGTAGCGTCGGGAATACTCTATGATTCTACTCAGCTGGAGTTAGGCGGCTGGTGGCTGAGGGCGGCTGATGTAACTGGCGAGGGATCCTGAGCGAACCTCGTCGGCAACGGTTGACAGATGGATTGACCAGAGTGAATGCAGAACCAGCAGGAACCGGGAGAGGGGAACTCAGGCCTCGCTGGGTAACATCCAGGAAGTATGAGGGGAGCGCCAGAGCAAAATCTGAGCAGGCGGTTCTGCTGGTCTGTTTCTTCGGAACGAGACGTCAAGACGGGTGAGTGCATCCAAGCACAAAAATCACGACTGGTTAAGGCTCTGGCGTCTTCCATCTGTCAGCGCTCTGCTTAAGAAGCCAGAGGAAGCCGCCTGCAACGAGCTGCAGGTCTGGGCCACGCCTCCTCAGCCAACCAGACACACCTGTGGAATAGAGTTAGAGTAGAGCAGCACAGAGAATCCTGACACTACCCCCCCCTCAACGGCCGCCTCCTGGCGGCCCAGACGAAGAGGTGCTGGGCTGAGTAGCCCAAAAATCTGAAATCAAGTCCTTATTCAAGATAGTAGCTGCGGAAACCCACGAGCGCTCCTCAGAGCTACAACCCTCCCAGTCGACGAGGTATTGGTGACCCCTACCTCGCCGACGGGCATCCACAACCCTGAGAACCCGAGGGTTCTGACTGTCCTGGGAGGGTGGAGGGGGTCCGGAAGGAGGGCACAAGTTGCTGTCCAAAACGGGCTTGATCTGGGACACATGAAAAGTAGGGTGTACTCGGGAGTGAGGGGGCAAACGTAAACGGACAGTGCTCGGGTTAATCACTGTCTCTATCTCATAGGGACCAGTGAACCGGGGAGCAAGCTTCTTAGCGGATGGATTGGACAAAACGTCTCTGGAAGATAACCAAACCTTCTGACCGGGGCGATACTGAGGAGCTGGTCGGCGGTGCTGGTCGGCAAACCTCTTGCTCCGCTCTGCGGTGCGAGTGAGGGCAGTGATGGTTGATCTCCAGATGTCCTGGCAGCGAGCAATGTAGTCGTTTACGGAGGTGAAGGGAATCCTGAGTTCCTCTGTGGGTAGAAGTGGAGGCTGATATCCCAAAGCAACCTCAAAAGGTGAACGTCCAGTAGCTGAGGTGATGTGTGAATTAAGGGCATACTCCACCCAGGGCAAAAACTTGTTCCAGTCGGAGGGTGAAGATGACGTAAGGCAGCGAAGAGTAGTCTCTAGTTGCTGGTTCATGCGTTCAGTTTGGCCATTAGTCTGAGGATGATATCCAGAGGTGAGTGTATAACGGGCACCCAGAGCAGAGCAAAAGTGCCGCCAGACCTGGGAGATAAACTGAGGACCCCGGTCAGAGAGGATATCAACAGGGATGCCGTGAAGTCTGAACACATGTCTGATAAGAAGCTGAGCTGTCTGGAGTGCGTTGGGTAATTTGCGGATGGGAATAAGATGACAGGACTTAGAAAACCGATCAACTACCGTCAAGATAGTTGACATACCTTGGGACAAGGGGAGACCGGTAACGAAATCAATCGCTATGTGGGACCATGGACGTCTGGGGATGGGAAGAGGATTTAACAAACCGGAAGGTGGCTGCGTAGAAGACTTATTCTGGGCGCAAACGGGGCAGGCGAGAACATATTCTCGAACATCCTTAGTCCATGAAGGCCACCAGAACCGCCGGGAGACCTGGGACTGGGTTCTAAAAATGCCCGGATGGGCGGAAAACTTCGTGTCATGACTCCAACGTAGAACCTCAGGACGAACAGACTGGGGAACGTACTTAAGCCCAGGTGGCCCTGTACCTGGGTCCGGGTCTAAGAGTTGGGCCTGTCTGATTCTGTCCTCCAGATCCCAATGCAGCGCTCCAACCGTACAGGTGGGAGGAAGAATCGGTTCCGGCTCCCTCTCTTGTTCAGAAGATGTAAACAGACAGGACAGTGCATCAGGCTTGACATTTCTGGAGCCGGGTCTGTAGGTGATGGTGAGGTTGAATCGAGAGAAAAACAAAGACCAACGGGCCTGTCTAGAGTTGAGTCGACGGGCTGACTGCAGATAGGAGAGGTTCTTGTGATCTGTCCATATTATGATGGGCTGCTCGGATCCCTCTAACCAGTGCCGCCACTCCTCCAACGCTAGTTTAATAGCTAGTAGCTCACGATCACCTACATCATAGTTCTGCTCTGCTGGTGATAAACGACGGGAGAAGAACGCACAAGGGTGCAACTTACAGTCTACCTCCGACTGTTGGGACAAAACCGCTCCCACCCCGGTATTAGAGGCATCGATCTCTAAGATAAACTGTTTGGCTGGGTCGGGGTGAACTAGTATGGGAGCCTGGGAAAAACGGGCCTTAAGTTTACTGAAAGCCTCCTCGGCCTCTGGACTCCAGACATAAGGTACTTTGGGGGAAGTGAGAGCATGTAAAGGAGATGCTACCTGACTATAGTTCCTGATAAAGCGCCGATAGAAGTTAGCGAAACCAAGAAAGCGTTGGAGCTGTTTGCGCGACTCAGGAACAGGCCATTCCACCACTGCCCTTATCTTTTCCGGATCAGACTTCACCTGTCCGCCCTCTAAAATCAGACCAAGAAAGGAAACAGAAGACTGGTGAAAATCACACTTCTCGGCCTTAACAAATAAGCGATTCTCTAATAATCGCTGGAGAACAAGACGGACGTGTTGTTTATGTTGTTCTAGGTCACGAGAGTAAATCAGGATATCGTCAAGATAGACGAAAACAAAAACATTCAGAAAATCCCGAAGGACATCGTTCACTAATGCTTGAAAAACTGCCGGGGCATTGCACAAACCAAAAGGCATGACTAAGTATTCAAAGTGACCTAGCGGGGTCTTAAAGGCCGTCTTCCACTCATCCCCCTGTCTCACCCGAACCAAATGATAAGCGTTGCGCAGATCAAGTTTAGTGAAGATCTTAGCATTCTGGACTGGTTCGAGGGCTGAGGATAATAGAGGGAGCGGATACTTGTTCTTAACGGTTATTTGGTTAAGCCCTCGATAATCGATACAGGGTCGAAGGGTTCCATCCTTCTTACCAACGAAAAAAAAAACCGGCGCCCAATGGGGAGGATGAAGGACGGATTAACCCCGTAGCTAGAGATTCCCCTATATACTTCTCGAGCGCTTGACGTTCTGACCTGGAGATGTTGTAGAGCCGACTCACCGGTAGTGGAGCCCCAGGCAAAAGGTCAATAGCGCAATCGTAAGGGCGATGTGGGGGAAGTGAACAAGCCTGAGTCTTACTGAATACTCTCTGAAGATCGTGGTATTCCTCCGGAACTAGCGATAGGTCAATAACGTCCCCAGATTCTGTCTCAGGGGAAGGGGTAACAGATACAGGGCGAGCGGACTGTAAGCAACGAGAATGACAAGCTGGAGACCAAGATTCTAATCGGGACTCGGCCCAGTTAAACTGCGGGCTGTGGACACTTAACCAGGCTAAACCCAAAACAACGGGTGAACGCTTTACAGGGAACACGAAAAACGAAAGTTGTTCCCGGTGGTTACCCGAAACTATCACTACTAGAGGTCGAGTGCGATGGGTGATTAAGGTTAAACTCTGCCCATCCAAGGACGACACCCGGAGAGGCTCGGGTAAAGGTTCGACCGGCACACGAAGCTGATCCACTACGGTTTGGTCAATTAGGTTGAAGTCCGAACCGGAATCAACTAGAGCCGAGACATCGAAAGTATCCTGATCAAACATTAACGTCACTGGTAAATGTAAGCGAGAAAGAGAAGGCGCCTTAGTAACTACTCGGGGGCTAGAACTATTAACGTCCACCGTTCTCCCCGTTACGAACGGTGGACTGGATCTTTTGGCCGAACCGGACAATCCTTAAGGAAATGACCTTCCCCTCCACAGTATAGACATAAGTTGCCCGCGAAGCGCTGTTGACGCTCCTTATTGGTTAAACCAACCTGGCCCAACTGCATGGGTTCGGGAGGTGATGGAGCGGACCGCGGTTCCCTATGGGTGAGCGTGGAAGAGGTGGATGATCGCATGACTTGGTTCGGTCTAACTCGGCTCCGACTACGTAGCCGGGTATCCAACCGGATGGCTAGCGCCACAAAATCCTCAAAATCCCCGGGTTCCTCCACCCGGGCTAATTCATCCTTAAGGGACTCATCAAGAGCCTGAAAAAATACTGCCTTTAACGGTCTTGGTTGCCAATCCGCCGCTGCGGCAACCGTACGAAACTCCACTGAGAAGTCAGATACGCGTCGACCGCGCTGTCTTAACGAAAGGAGATGACGAGACTGGTGAGCCGAATCTAACTCGGGCGAAAAAATAGTCTTAAACTCGGTAACGAATTCCTGAAAAGTAACCCCGAATGACTGACAATCAGGGAATCGAGCCTCAGCCCAACTAAGTGCCTTACCTGTTAGGAGTCGTAATACATAAGATATCTTAACCTCATCTGAGGCGAAAGTCTGGGGGGATCGGTTAAACACCAGTTTACACTGAAAAAGGAAACCTCCGCAACTCCCATGGTCACCAGAGAATTTCTCCGGACTAGGTGACGCGCCCTCAAGTGGCGGAGCCCAAAGCTGATTATCAGTGCTCGGAGCGACGGGAGGCGGGGTGCTAATGTTTTGAGTGACAGGCGACGTCATCGCGGAAGTAACTGTGTCCATGAGCTGGCTAAACTGAGCGGCTAATCTATGAAGCTGCTCCTGTGTTGAATTTACGGCTAAACCTAGCGACTGCATCTGCTCTTGCTGTGCGGCTAACTGCCGCCCGAACGTATCCGCTGGACTTTGGTGGCCAGAGCCTTCTTCTGTCATGGTTTTCAGGTGACGAGCCCACATGCAGATACGATCGGGAGGCAAAGCACAGTTTAAAGATGTTTATTTTAAGAAACAGGCAGATCTAAGGACGGGACTACGGGTGAGTCGGCTGGGTCAGAACGTCAAGGCTGGCGAGTCATTTAGCCGGGCGGACCTAACCGGGAAGAAGTAGCGTCGGGAATACTCTATGATTCTACTCAGCTGGAGTTAGGCGGCTGGTGGCTGAGGGCGGCTGATGTAACTGGCGAGGGATCCTGAGCGAACCTCGTCGGCAACGGTTGACAGATGGATTGACCAGAGTGAATGCAGAACCAGCAGGAACCGGGAGAGGGGAACTCAGGCCTCGCTGGGTAACATCCAGGAAGTATGAGGGGAGCGCCAGAGCAAAATCTGAGCAGGCGGTTCTGCTGGTCTGTTTCTTCGGAACGAGACGTCAAGACGGGTGAGTGCATCCAAGCACAAAAATCACGACTGGTTAAGGCTCTGGCGTCTTCCATCTGTCAGCGCTCTGCTTAAGAAGCCAGAGGAAGCCGCCTGCAACGAGCTGCAGGTCTGGGCCACGCCTCCTCAGCCAACCAGACACACCTGTGGAATAGAGTTAGAGTAGAGCAGCACAGAGAATCCTGACAACAGGAGCTATAAGAACAACTCCAACTTCAGCTTTACTGGTAGAAATGGGAAAGTTACCACTTCATCTTAGAAGAATACAGTTAAAGATTTCTTATTGGTGTCATTTAAAGGGACATAAGGAAAATCATCCATGTCAAGGTATTTTAAAACCTAGTTGGGAAAAGGGGAAAAAAGAATTTAAAATCTTTTGGTTGGGATATAGAAAATATTATAAAAGAATTTGATTTAGAGTATGTAAATATTAGCCAAACAGTCCCTCTTTCACCAGTTCATCCGTCTTTATTTTCTAATAGTGTTGTTGATTTAACTTTGTTGGAGAAAAGGAAAAAAGGAAACTATTTAGATTCTAATTCAGTACAATCATATTTAGACAATAACTATTATGGATATATTCATGTTTTTACAGATGCTTCAAAAAACTCAAATGGCAATAATGGGGTGTCATTTATTGTTTCAGAATTCAATATTAAGAAAGGTAAAAGAATTTCTGATGGAGTGTCAGTTTATACAGGAGAAATAATGGGAATCATTTTAGCCTTAGAATGGATTGAGGAAGTTCGTCCTCTGAGAAGTATAATTTGTTCTGATTCAAGTTCATCATTATATTTATTAAAAATAATCATTCTACTAGTAGATCAGACCTTTTATTAGAGATTCAGTTATTAAGGTATAGAATTCAGGCAATGGGTTTATTAGTTATTTTTACATGGATACCATCTCATATAGGAGTAAAAGGAAATGAGTTAGCAGATAAATATCCAAAACAAGCTATAAAAATATTAATATTGATATAGTGGTACCATTTAGTAAGGAAGAAATTAAATCTATTGTTAAACAAAAGGTTAAGGAAAGATGGCAGAAGCTGTGGGAAGAGGATAGAACTGGAAGGTGGCTTTATAGTATTCAAAGGAAAGTTGGTGAAATGAGGATAACAGGAAGGAGTAGAAAAGAGGAAACAAATATATCCAGATTACGTTTCGGACACACAGGGTTAAATGGAAATCTATTTAAAATGAGAAAACATCCAACAGGAGGTTGTGATTTTTGTTATCAAGAGGAGACGGTGGAGCATGTTTTGTTGGTTTGTTATATAGTCTTTTTGGCACGTTTTTACTACTTCTTTATTTATTGAAGGAGTGTGTCAAAATAAAATAAGCCAAAGGCTAGACTTTTAAACTTTTTAATTAGTGAGGCAAAGATCACAATTTATTTGTCCCGTAGAGACAGACTGCAGGGAGGACCTCACCTTGATGCTGTGGCTCTGTGGAAGTGCAACGTTAAAGCCAGGATTAGGCTGGAGTTTCACTTCCACAGAGCCACGCAGAACATGGAGGATTTTATGCAGTTGTGGGGTTTTAAAAACATTTTATGTGAAGTGTCTGAGGGAGGAGAACTTCAATTTAACAAGCTCCTTATTTAAGTATTTTATGTAAATGACACTTGGTTTTAACTAAATTGTTTTGGTGCATCCAGATCCCAAGACTCCATTTGTGGTGGAGGTTGATGCATCAGATTCTGGTGTGGATGCTGTACTCTCTCAATAGACATCTGGAGAAGGTAAATTACGTCCATGTGCCTTTTTTTTTTTCCAGGCTCACTACCACGAAAAGGAATTATGATGTAAGGGGCCGAGAACTTTTGGCTGTGGCAATGGCATTTCAAGAATGGAGGCACTGGCTGGAAGGTACTGTGGAGCCTTTTGTTGTGTTTGCCGACCATAAGAATCTGTCTTACACTGCAAAGACGGGTCTAAAAACAAGTAAAATGTTCTTAAAGTTAATCTATTCATCCTTGATTTGAGCCAGTAAATAAGATTATCTGCCAATGGAATGAGTGTTTGTACCCCTAAAATAAGATAATTAGACATCCTGCACTTGAAATAGGATGATGGAGATGAATTGTTCCTATTTTAAGTGGAAAAATCTTATTCTATTGGCAAATCATCTTATTTATCTACTCAAATCAAGGACAAATACACTCATTTAAAGAAAATTTTACTTATTTTTGTCAGGATTGTGGAGGCGAGGACCTAGGCGGCAACGAGGCAGAGGCAGGCGCATGGGGTTAAACAAAAATATTTTAATGAAACTAAACTTACAAGACCTCAGGCAGCACGGGGAGAACACAGGAGGACGCAGAGGGTGAACACAGAATGACCCGACAACGGGAAAAACAAACAGAGGAACTTAAATACAGGTGCTAATCAGGGGATCAACAGGTGAGGCCAATAAACAGAAACAAGTCCACAGCTCAGAGGATCCTGACATTACCCCCCTCTTAAGGGCGGATTCCAGACGCCCACCAATGTCCAGTCCAAAAAAGAAAATCCAGCCAGGGCGGGGGGAGAGGCCCTTCGGAAGGACGAGAAAAAAAAAAAACCAGACACCAATAACTTGCTCGACTTTAGAGCCAGAGGTGGACGTCGAGGTGGACGACCCCGGCGGCGGAAACGGCGGCGGAAAAGCAGAGCCAGCGGCGGGCGCCGCTGCAGGAGACCCCGGAGACAAAGCTGCAGCTCAGGCAGCCGCTGAAACCCTAGAGACCAGCGGCAGGACCCGTGAGCACTGGAAAGATCACAGGTCTCCAGAACGCTGGGAAAATCAGGAAGCTTAGGTACAGTGGAGGCCTCGGATGGCGGTTCGGGTGCGCTGGAGACCTCGGACGGCTCGGGTGCGCTGGAGACCTCGGACGGCTCGGGTGCGCTGGAGACCTCGGACGGCTCGGGTGCGCTGGAGACCTCGGACGGCTCGGGTGCGCTGGAGACCTCGGACGGCTCGGGTGCGCTGGAGACCTCGGACGGCTCGGGTGCGCTGGGCAGCGGCGGTCCGGGTGCGCTGGGCAGCGCCGCGGAAGGGCGATTCTGCTGGCGGGCGAGGACAGCAACCGTCAGCTGACCGATCCGGCCCGACAGCCCTCGCAGCAGATCCTGGGTGGTCTGAACTGCTTCCCCAAGCGACCGAAGCTGCTCATGGTGGGAGGAGAGCGTCCTCCCGATTGAGTCCCAGGGATCGGGCTGGCCAGAGCGGTGGCAGACAGGAGGAGCCCCGGAGCGGCTAGGAGGCAGCTGCACAAGGGGCTGTCTCCAGAGCTGATTACACAGCCCGATTCCTTTTAGCCCCGTTGCCTGGCCCTCTCTTGGTCGGGTCATTTCTGTCAGGATTGTGGAGGCGAGGACCTAGGCGGCAACGAGGCAGAGGCAGGCGCATGGGGTTAAACAAAAATATTTTAATGAAACTAAACTTACAAGACCTCAGGCAGCACGGGGAGAACACAGGAGGACGCAGAGGGTGAACACAGAATGACCCGACAACGGGAAAAACAAACAGAGGAACTTAAATACAGGTGCTAATCAGGGGATCAACAGGTGAGGCCAATAAACAGAAACAAGTCCACAGCTCAGAGGATCCTGACAATTTTTAGTTCTGTTTTTGCAGTGTACCTGAGAACCTTTAAGAGATTTAACTCTCGTCAGGCTAGGTGGTCCCTGTTTTGGGGAAGATTTAACTTCACGCTTACTTACAGACCTGGATCAAAGAATACTAAACCTGCCTCCCTGTCCCGCCAGTTCCAGTCAGAGGAGGTCGCTACTGAGGTTGGCACCATTCTTCCTACATCATGTATTATTGATGCTGCCACATGGGATGTGGAAACTGCAGTTAAGGCTGCCCTTGCCAACCAGACTGTCCCTGATGGAGTTCCGGAGGGTCGTCTGTTTGTCCCTGTGGATTTACATTCCCGAGTCCTGCAGTGGGGTCATGACTCTATACTTAACTGCCATCCTGGATTTTCGATAACTCTGTCATTCATCCAACGCTTCTGGTGGCCTTCCATATCATCCGACACCAAGACCTACGTTTCGGCCTGTTCAGTGTGCGCCAGGGGCAAGGCATCACATTGCTCTACCACGGGTCTTCTGTGCCGTCTCCTGGTCCCCAGCAAGCCTTGGTCCCACATCGCGTTGGACTTCTTGACTGGACTTCCGTGCTCGGCAGGTAAAACTTTTGTTTCAACGATTGTCGATTGTTTTTCTAAAGCAGTTCATTTTGTCGCCCTCGAGAAGCTGCCGTCAGCTACGGAGACCGCAGATCTGATGGTGCAGCATGTCTTCCGTATTCATTAATTAACAGTGGACATAATGTCAGATCGCAGACCCCAGTTTTCATCCATGGTTTGGAAAGCTTTTTGTCCCTCGGTGGGGGCTACTGTTAGTATGATGTCTGGTTACCATCCCCAGAGTAACGGCCAGACGGAAAGAGCTAACCAAAGCTCGGAAGCGGTGCTACGCTGTGTGTCGGCAATGAACCCTCTGGATTGGTCATCTTACCTGCCATGGGTCGAATATGCCTGCAACTCTCTCCCCAGTTCTGCGACGGAAAGGTCACCGTTTCTCGTGATGTTTAGCTATCAGCCTCCACTGTTTTCGGAACAGGAGATGGAAGTGGCGGTTCCCTCGGTCCAGGCCAACATCTCCCGATGTCGGGAGATCTGGAAGGAGACTCGTTCATCGCTAATGAAAGCAGGTGATCGCATGAGACTGGGTGCGGAAAGGTGAAGGATTCCTGCTCCTCTTTACACAGCTGGTATAAAGGTTTGGTTATCGTTGCGGGACTTACCCCTTCAAGTCGAGTTCCGTAAACTGTTGTCTCACTACGTAGGACCATACGAAGTGGAGAAGGTCATCAATTCATCGGCTGTTCGTCTTAAGTTGCCCGCAGCTCTCAAAGTGCATCCTGTGTTCCACGTGTCTCTGCTCAAGCCTGTCTCAAGTTCTCCCTTAAGCCCTCTGGCTGAAACACCCACACCCCCAGTGTTGTCGATGGCGTCACGGTTTTTACTGTAAAGAGGATTATGGAGGTACACCGGCGTGGACACGGTTTCCAGTACCTCGTGGACTGGGAGGGTTATGGTCCCAAGGAGTGGCCGTGGATACCCCGCTCCTTCATTCTAGACCGGTCCATCCTAGATGACTTCTACCAGCTCCATCCTGATCGCCCTAGCCATACGACAGGAGGCGCACTTTGAGGGGGGGGGGTTCTGTTGTGATCTAAAGCAGTGCTAGTGGGTGTGGCTGAGGGGTGGCTCCTTCCTGGTTTTGTGGCGCAGCTGCTGGCAATCCTGAAATCAACCTGGCAGTATATAAACCCCTGGAACCAGATAGCAGGCGCCAGTTTGTTCCCTTTGATCTCGGTTTGGAGTAGTTGTATGCCACTCAGACCACTCTACCTGCCTGCCTGCCTGCCTGCCTACCTGCCAAAACCACAGCCGAAAATATGCACAAGTTAACTAGAGAGTTTTAGCCGTTTGTTCCGAGTTTGCAAGTTACTGGAGAGTTTTTGCCTTTGTTCCAAGTCCAAGTTTGCAAACTTGAGAGTCTTGCCTTGTGATCATCCCTATGCAAGTTAACTGGTGAGTCTTGCACCCCTTTGTATTCCTTCCCTTTTGGAAGCACCTTATGTTAAAATAAATTATTATATATTTTTACATCCTGAGTCTGAGTCTGCATTTGAGTCTGTACAAAACTAACCATAACAATGTTGCCACCCCTGAAAGATTCTTGCCCCTCTCTTGCCACCCCATAAATATTTTTGTGAATCCCCCCCCCTGCCTAGAGCCGTTCTTCTCCAGCAGGCACTGCATAGCGTGGCGCGGTGAGAGGGCTGTGACACCAGACATCCTTGAGAGCACCTGCTTGGAGAAGCTCAGTGGCTGCATCCGAAATGTTCTAATTATAGCTCCTAGAATCCTGTTCCTTGACCTTTCATGAGGTCAACAGTAAGAACTGTATCATGGGGAAGAAAGGAGCTTTGGACTGCTGTGCCGATTTCAGACAGCCCTTAACTCACACACACAGGACTGATGTGAGTCAAATCCTGATGCAGCCATGGACTAATAGGTAAGGACTCTTTAGCCAAAGCAGAAGTTCGGCAGCGTTCGCCATGATAAGTGATGTCAGATAGTGCAGTCAGTAACGAAGCGGGTAGGAAAATTAGCCTGTTTGCTTTCTATCCCTTACAGGTGATAGGAAGCGAACAAGCTCTTGTGAACTAAAATATCTCCAAATTAAGACCATTGGTGTCAAAGGGTGAGTTGGAAATGATTATTCATGCTTTTATCTCCTCACGTTTGGACTATTGCACTAGTCTTTTTACATCTTTGAGCAAGAAGGAGCTAAACCGTCTTCAGGTTGTCCAGAACTCTGCTGCAAGGCTTTTAACTCACATAAACAAAAGAGAACACATTACCCCAGTATTGGCAGCTTTGCACTGGTTACCGGTCCAGTATAGAATCCAGTTCAAAATTGTCCTTACTTTTAGAGCCCTGCATGGTCTTAACCTGACCCTAGCCAGATCTATTTCGCTCTGCCTAGCTCCACTCACATCCATCTGGGACTGATCCATAGGAATTGCCTTTTTTGAAGTCTGGGCCTTATCAATAATTCTTGCATATGATTGGATAAGCCACTTGTCTGTCATCTTTATCGACGTGCTATTTCAACCATTCACACCGAAGCCAACTCGTGACGCTGATAAGAGCGACGCAGGAAAAAAACAATCTTTTTTTTTTTTAGTGAAGTTAGTGAAGTTTGCGGCTCTAGTGGCACCCATTTTATTGACAGTGAGCTGACAGGAAGAGGGGGGAAGAAAGGCGGCAAAGCGCCACAGGTCGGAGTCGATCCCGTCCGCCAAGGGCGCGGCGTCCGCCACGGGCACCCCCAGAAAACAAAACTTGCCAAATTCGGTCGGGAGAAGGGCGAAAACATTGTTTCCACTAACAAAAGCCTTTCAGAGCCGTTCTCTGATGTTCTTTTAATAAAACAATATTAGGTAGATTGGACAACGCGGAAGAAATAGCAGCATCAATGTTAACGCTTGCTTCCTCGATGCGAGCCGCCATTGTCTAAATAAAAACAGTCTCACGGTCGCTTCTCCTCTACGTCACATCTATGAAACTCCAGCCCTGCGTCCTGATTGGCTGGACAATAAAATTGGTTGGAGAAATCACTCTCTATGGGGGGGGGGGTCCCAGATGGATGTGAGTGAAGCTAGGCGGAGCGATATCAATCTGGCTAGGGTCAGGTTAGCATGGTCTAGCTCCTCCCTACATTTCTGAGGTGATACAGCTCCATACTCCGACCCATAGTTTGAGGTCATTGGGCAAATCACTGTTAGTGGTCCCACGCACTTATTTTAAAACTAGAGGGGATCGCTCATTCCAGGCAGTGGCTCCGAGGCTGTGGAATGTTTTGCCTTTTTCTTTACGTTGTTTGAACTCTATTGCTTCTTTTAAAAAGCAACTAAAGACGCTGCTATTCAAGCAGGCTTTTATTAGACATGTGGATTTTATGGTTTTGTTTGTATGTTTTCCATTTTGTTTTATAATGCTGTTTAAATATTGCTGTATATTGTTTTTTGTATTTGTATTTTACTGTGAAGGACTTTGTGATTTTTATCTGAAAAAATTGCTATATAAATAAATTTTACTTACTTACTTACTTACTTACTTACTTACTTACTTAGGTGCTAAGAAGCTATAAGGAATCCCACAATCCTTTGCATGACATAACATATAAGCACAGTCCACCTCACAGAAATTAACCAAAATTTGTATTTTTACACTCCATCACTTTACTATCCAACCCCTTGTTATGTCCTTCCTTGGAACACAGAACTGTTTTATTTTTGGATTTAAAACTTTTTATTTAAATTAAACAAATGCATTAAAAAAGTGACCAGTAAAGAATAATGTGGCAATATTTGATCCGATGTTTGGTTAAAACTTCCCAGCTTCAATTCCAACTGCATGAACCCGATATTTTAAAGAAAACTCTTGTAGCATTATCCTAATATCATCTGTATGGATGACAGAGATGGGTGGAACAATGAAGCTGCAAAACCTGAAAGAACTTTAGGGAGACGAGTTTAAACACCTGGGGTCAGCTACGCCAAAAAATGCAGAGAGCAGAAGAACCATGAGGAGAAGACATAAAGAACTATCAGGGGTGACTTCTGTATTCGACAATGGATATTAAATCTGAAGCTGCTGGGGGAGCACAGAGACTGTTCATTTATGGAGAGAAGGAAGCTAAACAGAGGAATAGTGTGACAGAGGAGCATCCAGGGGACAGGGTGGGATGGAGGCAGATGATCCACTGTGATGATCTCTGAAGGAGCAGCTGGAAGAAACAAAGGAAATCCCACAAATGAGTTGTTCTAAGCTGCCACTGTGGAAAAAACAATCCCGACTGTGACATGTTTAAATATCACTAACTGTGACATTCAAGACCGTGTCTTCATTTTTACAGTAAAATTTAAAACCCACTGACAATTACATTTCCTGTCCTTGATACTGTGACTCTAGTTATACTGAACATTCATTTCTGTAAATCAGCTAAATACAATTTGTTATTTTATGCTTTAAAGTGCAGTTCTAAAAGTGGTGACGAGTGAGTACATGGAACTGTTTACAAAGGGCTTCTGTAATTTCACCTGTGATATGATGCTTACTTTAATGACCGCCGGGTAACAGGGAGGAACATTAAAGGCAACGCTCAGCTATTTGGTTATTGTCAGTCCTGTTTGGGTTTATGAAAATAAAATAAGAACCCAGTGAGGTTTTTTGAGGTTTCTTTCAAAAGCTCGATTTGGTCACTTTTGTTTCTTTGTAAGTTGTAAAATCAAAGTTAGGGACGCACGTTTTGGTAAATAGCAAAAGGTTATGAGCAGAAGAAAAAGATGGTTTGGTTAAAAATCCAAAAGCGCCTAGAAATATCCAGTATTTGTTGCTTTTACTCTCAAACTACCGAATTGTGCAGCATAACTAGACGTCCGCCAGATGGAAGCACATAAACACATTGTGCTGTGTTGGGCTGACAGTCATTTATGTAGGAACTGTCTGCTATAGAACATTTAAGGAAAGGCGGATGGAGGTGGAAACATGCATTCACACACTCACTCACTCACACAAACAACGGTAAAAAAAAACAAAAAAACACTAAAGTTTGAAAAGGTCCTGACTCAGGCTACTGACTTAGTTATTGTTGAGAAGTGTCCTCACAGCTTTCTTCCCAGGACAAAGTTTAAATTAAAAACTGCAGCATTTAGATTAAATTTACATGTAGTTTCCAGGAAGTGGATACGATACATTCTGTGGACAATTTCTGCTGAGAACAGTAAAAATCCTGGCAACCCTTGCAAACAACCTTGTTGTTCTGTCTTTTTAATAGTTCTATCCTAAACCCAGTTTTAATTGTGTCAGCAGAACTATGATGGGTCTGTTATGCTGTTGTCGTCTGTTCTTTTTTTTTTTCTTTCATAGTGGCCATGTTGGCATTTCTGCAGCAGAAAGTTGGGTAACTTTGTAGAGGCAGATTATAAAATTATATTGCTGTCCCTGCCAGGTGAAGGCTCCATGCTTTAGTGCTGTCTCATGTTGAGCTTGACTTTGCCCCAGGAGGTTTAAGCCCCATGTGCCCCCTGTGAGGATCACCTGCCTCTTGAACAGACTTCCTGGAGAACATGTACACTCTGGCTTGGAACACCTTGGGACTGAGGAGAGGGTCTGGGTTTCCCTGCTGGAACCCGTACCTCCATAAACCAGCCTTTCCTTTAGTCGAAGAAGTCTGATGGACCAGAACAGAACGTCAGACCGGTGGAAAGGCCTCAGAACCCTTTCACTTAAAGATGGCCATTTGTTCTCTTGGCCTATTGGGATATGTCTCCTCTGTGGTATTTGCTTTCATCATCCGAGCGAGCAACTTGCCAAATCATTAATGTTGAAAATATTCTTCCCCTCATCATGATCGGCTCAACACTGCAGAGTTTTTTTATGCTGCTAATGGAAACGAGGACAGAACAATAAAAGCTTGTGAAACATCAGGTATTTTATGTAGAACTCTATTTTGAAACCCACTGTTCTGTTTTCTTCTTCTATTCGCTAATGTTATGATGCATGTCTGGTTTACATGCATACACCGATGACGTCCGAGATGGAAAAGGCACACAGCCTTAGGAGAGTGGCTGGATAGCCAACACAGACTCTGCCTGGACCTCTGACCCCACTGATCTGTGGTCCGGTTACATAACGGCTTCCGGACAGGAGTTTGACCATGACCCAAGTCCAAACAACCACCTGCAGCAATATCGCAACAAACTCTGGCTCTATTTCTACACGAAAGAGTAAAATTGTTCTGGTTCATCTTGTGGTGTAGCAGAGTGCTCAGTATGAAAGCAGGGGAGTTGCCCTGAACTTTACAGAAAGTGAGAAAGTTTGACAAAAATCAATTATCCGACGCGGAGAACCCCGAGGGCAGGCAGAGCAGACGGCCGCTGCTGACGTCAACATTCGTCATGTTCTTCTTGGAAAACTCCAAAACGCTGATTGGCTGAACTCTAGAAAAGCAACGCCCTTTTTTCCACCAGTTTCCGCTCAATGTTACAAATGTCAGAGCGGACCGAACCACAGCAGCAGCAGCAGAGGGGGGGGAGGGGGGGAACAGGTGAATGCGCGCCTCTCAGTTCACGGTTTTAGCCATTAGTCACGACGGACAGCTCGTTGTGTTAAATGTTTAACACGCTAGTATCCCCCCGTATGCAAATGGTGAGTTTGGTAGTAATTATGTGCTCTTCACAAGGCGGAGTGGACTAACCCATCAGGCGGGTTCCCCCTCAGTCCGAAACCGGCGTTCCGTAACTCGGAAAAAAATATGTAACTCACCGGCCGGCTTTCTGCTTGCGACGGAGAGAAGGAGCCTCGTGTAGGGGACGGTAGCTAGTCTTAGTTTTGCTCTGTTTTAGGATAGAAACCAGACAGAAGACGGCTTCCTGGACTCGGTTCGGGATGAATTCAGCTCGTCGTTGTTCCGCTTTGTTTAGCCAGATTTGTGTTTCGTCGCTGGAGGGACAGACCGGCCGGACGCCAGGACCCCGCTGCTGTCACGCCGGGCCTGGAGGAGGGGGCCCCGGGGGGACCTGCGGCCAGCTGAAGCCGCGTGGGGCAGCCAGCACCGTGTCGGCACCAGGTACCGCTCTCTGTTCTTCAGTAACATCTGGCACCGTGTCAGGACATGCTCAGCTCAGCGGTTCCTGGCCCGTTACCATGCCAACCAGTGTCTGTCAAAGGTCTGGACCGGTAGCGGGAGGCCACTTCCTTAAAAGGAGCGCTTACGGCCACGTTTCCTGATTAGAGCCGAGAAGCAGACTTTAATCAGTTTGCCTGATTCATTTCAAATAGCTGGAGCTTAAAGGCGAGGCCCCTGGCAGGAATACCGGCCCCACAGAGAAACACCGGGGTCACCCAGGAGCAGCAGGGTGTTAATAACCTCTATGTAAATATTTTTAGAGTAATATTTGACTAGATTCGTGTCATCCTGTAGCAGAACCAGCCAGGTGCTGTGATGCAGTAACGAGGAAAGCGAAGGGGCCCATCTGTTGTGTGACCCAGTGCACACATATACAGGACTGTCTCAGAAAATTAGAATATTGTGATAAAGTTCTTTATTTTCTGTAATGCAATTAAAAAACTTGAAATGTCATACATTCTGGATTCATTACAAATCAACTGAAATATTGCAAGCCTTTTATTGTTTTAATATCGCTGATTATGGCGTACAGCTGAAAAAAACTCAAAAATCCTATCTCAAAATATTAGAATATGTGAAAAAGTATACTAGTAGGCTATTCAACTAATCACTTGAATTGTCTAATTAACTCGAAACACTGCAGGGTTTCCTGAGCCTTGAAAAACACTCAGCTTGGTTCAGTAAACTAAATCACAAGTACAGTATGGTAGTGGTTAAGAGACGACATAAGATTCTCACAGTAACTGGTGTACTGACCATGGCATTACTGTCCTTGATTGGCCTGCCAATTCCCCTGACCTGAACCCCATCGAGAATTTGTGGGGTATTGTCAAGAAGAAGCTGAAAGACACCAGACCCAACAATGCAAATGAGCTAAAGGCCGCTATTGAATCATCCTCAGCAATGCCACAGGCTGATTGCCTCCATGCCACGCCGCATTGATGCAGTAATCTGTGCAAAAGGATTCCCAACCAAGTACTGAGTGAGGAAAAATTCTAATATTTTGAGATAGGATTTTTGAGTTTTCTTCAGCTGTACGCCATAATCAGCGATATTAAAACAATAAAAGGCTTGCGATATTTCAGTTGATTTGTAATTAATCCAGAATGTATGACATTTCATGTTTTTTAATTGCATTACAGAAAATAAAGAACTTTATCACAATATTCTAATTTTCTGAGACAGTCCTGTACTTCTACTATCAGCGCCCTCAGCCAGCCTGAGCTTCTCTGGGGTCCTCAGAAGACCCCTGCCGCCTGTACAATTCCTTGACCTTTGACCTGTTCCCTGAGACTTTTCGAGGCCGCGGCAGACAGCCATAGAAAGTTCTCCTGACCTGGTGTCAAAGCCGTGATACAGTAGAAGGGCTACCTGCGCTGTTCTTGCTCTGATGCCTGAACCGTTATTCAGCATCTGGCCCCACTCTGTGAGAACGCTTAAAGCCGCTCACCTTTCTTTCAGTTTCACATCCTGCAGTGATAAAAACCCAGCTTCTGCCATTTTATTCACGCCGTCTGAGTTTTCCAGTGGTGTGAATCATTTTGGGCCCAACTGTCATCCATCTGGTACACGTCTGTTTTCTCAGTAGCAGTGACTCATGCTGCTGGCCTATAAATGCACCGGTTCCAAGTGGTTCATCCAGTTCTCCCGGGTCTCACCGTTCAGACGTCACCGTGCTCCAGTTCACACTTTGTGGGCAGAAATGCCTCCGCTTTAATCAGATCTGGGACTGAATTTTATTTTTTATTTATTTTGTCATGCTAATTTTCTAATCTTTCAGGAAACATCCCCCTGATGCTCTAGTCATATCAGCCGTAACCAGTCAGAATATGTGGAAGTCCAACTAGTTGCTTCCAGAAGGAACACACTGAAGCTCCAAAGCTGCGGGAAAGTGGAGTTCTAAAAGAATATCTTTAGTTTTTCTATCTGGACTTTGTTCAGCTATTTCACGTTGATCTCTGCTGGCACTTCTGCTTTGACGGGCTCGACCAGAAGCAAAGACTAAGTCCAGATTTACACCAGGGGAAATGGATCGTTCCGGTCCGCCTGAGCTCCTGTTCTGGTCTGTGGAGTTGGCCTGACGCTGTTGAAGCGCTAAACTCAGCAGTGTACCGGGAAAATATGCATAGAGCATTCAGGTTGGTGCATTCAAAGACCTCATGAAGCAGCGGGTCATGTATGGAACCCTTACTGTTGGTTTCCTCCTGCTTCAACTTGGCAGGCTTGGTTCTGGCTCGTTTGTGTTGTGACCTTAACATGAGGTACCGTGGTTCCTGACCAGTTACAGTGGTCCGTTAACACGCTAATCTAGCGGCTGGTCTGCGCCTTCCAGCAGGATGGTTCTCCTGGCCACACTCTAGAAACGGGTCAACGCCATTACAACGTTATCCATCATTCTGTCAGGTTCTACCAGGTTCTATCACAGTTCTCCGGCTCCTCGGTAGTGGAGGTTTCAGCTCGGATTGGAGCTGATGGTTCTGTTGGGACCGTCAGCACCTCTGTGTACAGATAGCCTTGTGATTGTGTCACGTGTGTGTGTGTGTGTGTGTGTGTGTGGGGGGGGGGGGGTCATTCTGGGCACATGGATCCAGTTAGTGTTCCCGGTAATTGGGTTAGAGGGCATGTGATTGGTGCTACTGAGTTCTGCTCCTGTGGGTTCTCATTCTTCTACAGCTCACCATGTGACACGGGGCTGTTCCTGTCTGCACCGCTAGGATCTGATTGGACCAAAATGTGCTGTCCTAAAACATCAAATAAGCCGAGAATGGTGGCGGGAGGTTGTCGGTTGTATTCTAGAAGGGAAAGCACACTCCTTGTTGTTAGAGACAGAGAAGTATTGGCAGCTTGGTGTGTTGGAAGGTTCTGGGTTGGTTCCAAATGTGGCTCCCTAGAACTGAAAATGACAGCTGGCTCCATGCCAGCGCTGGCATCCAGCCTGAGATGACTGTAGACCTTCTCTCCGTGTTCCGGAGCCCACGGTGGGAACCGGACCCTGCGCTGTAGCCTATTGGGACCGAACACGTCACTGGGAGCGTTTCCCCCCCAATGTGCCGAGTTCTGCCAGGTCTCTCACTCTCCCAGCGTTCAGGCTGACTTGCTGGCTGACCGGGCCTCTCATTGGCTGCCTCCTCGGCCCGCTCCGTGCACGTGCCTGCCTGCATGAGGGAGAACAAGGCTGTGTGTGTGTGTGTGTGTGTGTGTGTGTGTGTGTGTGTGTGTGTGTGTGTGTGTGTGTGTGTGTGTGTGTGTGTGTGTGGGTGCTGCAGCTCACAGGAGCACCGGAGGCTGGGGACACCCTGACTGGACCTGGGCGCGACTGGGATGAGGACGGCATACGTATCGCTTAGAACTTCTGTTTTGTGCTGCTGGTGGTGGATCCGTCGGGAGTTGTGAGTTCGATTCCACCTTTTCCCCACCACACCAGTGTGCTTGGGCAAAGACGGTGAACCTGTAGCTTTCGTGTGAGTGGACTGATATTATCGGCCAATGTTTGCCTTTGTTTGTTTCCGGTATTGTCGTTGACCGACCCATTAGCGCAGGGATCCGCAGCCTGTGGCTCCAGGGCCGCATGTGGCTCTTTACACCTTCAGCTTTGGCTCTTAAAAACTAGACCAAAAATGCAGGGAGAAAAGATTGGTCAATGTTTCTAAATGTAAAGGTAATTTAAAATTGCTAGCTTTAGGATGCATTTAGTTCTGCAATATATGCATAATATTTCCAGAAAGAAAGAAACTAATGGTGTTTAGAATATTTTACTATAGATAAATGTAGTATCATTTTGTCAGTAGGTTTCAAACGACTTGCTTTTTCATCGTTTGATGTCCATTTGCTATAAATATCAAATGTCCAATTGAAGAAAATGCATTAAACCCAAACGTAAAAATACTGTTGGTTAAATAATAAAACTGTTGATGTTTAATTTAAAAAAAATGTAAACAAATTTCCTATAGTATACTATAAAAACAAGGTGTTGTTTCAAAGAAATGTGACTTTTGTGGCTCTAGACAAAATGTTTAGCTGGAATGAGGGCAGAAATGGCTCTGTGGGTGGTAAAGGTTGCTGACCCCTGCATTAGGCATTCAGCAGCCGTGATGTCACGTGAAGCGCTCCCTTCCTGGCAGAGAGCGGCTGGGTGCCAACAACGATAAGTTTTCACCCTCCCATGTAGTTCTAACGGCCCACTTTGAAAGTGTCTCGCTGTGAGCAGGAGGGGACCGCGGTGTCTGTTCCTGTCTTAACGCCACGTCTGATCTCCAGCTGGTGAGCTGTCGTTCCCATGGTGACTCATGTCCGGTGCGTCACTACGCGAACATCTAGCTTTACATAAAACGTCTGTGTTTCTCGCCTCTTTTCTGGCTGTGACTCGTTTAGTAACACAGTAACATCTGTTACCATGTGTCATTTTTACCAGGAAAATGGAGGAAGAAAAAAAACACATCAGCCCCAGAAATCTGCAGCACATATCTGCCATCGTTAGACTGTCAGGATAATCGTATGGGCCTCTTCTGAGTCCAATAGAAAGGGCCGGTTCAGTCCATTTGTTCTTTGGACCATACTGAAGTCATTTGTTCTGGTTCTGTGTTCAGAATGAAACGTGTGTTGTTGTTTTTTTAAATAATGATGATGATGGATGTGTTCCTTAGAGCTCAGGAGTCTGTTTCCACACTGGGAGCTTTCAGCTGGTTGGACCCTCTGGGCTACCAGAACATCTGTCCCACATGGGGGTCTGTCACAGAGCACCTCTGGGGCTCATCCTGATCCCAACAGCAAATGAGCTGAACCATGTTGGTACCGTGGTCAGGGGTTTGGTTCTGTCTGTCCGCGTGGGAACGGACGAGAACATATTTGCAGAATGCATCAGGCCCAAATTTGTCTACAAATGGACTTCCAGGTGACTACTTCTGTGGCACACGGTCGGGTCGTCTGCACTGGCTGGCTTTAAGTGACCTTCAGACGAACAGCTCTCAGAACCCAGCAGCCCGGCTCTTTGTTTTCCAGTCCCGGATCTTTTGCTGGGGTGTAAAACACGGCCGGCTCGGTCCAGCAGGCCCGCTCTACATCTCGGCTCCAGAGCGGCTGCTGCAGCCGGTTCCAGGGCTGGATCTCCCAGACAGAGGTGTTGATGAGATCACGTGATCCCGTCTGAGCAGCCTCTCACAGCTGATTGGCTGGCTGCTAACATGTGGTTAGAAACACCAATCATTGGTTCCCAGCATGCTCGCTGCTCTTCACCATAAAGAAGCTGTGTAGCGGTGGGTCTGAGCCTAGCTTACTGCGTCTCCCAGAGGTCAGCGTGGCACCGGGCGGCGGATGAGACTAAGCTGAGTCAGAGCAGAGACGGTAACAGCCGGGGGGGGGGGGGGGGGAAGGGAAGGACGGAGACGACGTGGGGGGCTTGCTGCTGTGTGGATGGTGATCTGACCGACGATGGAGGGCATGGGTGAGCCACTTTCTTACTGGTAGCTAGTTCAGAGAAGCTGCTTACTGAGTAGCTTAGACATGTTCTCAATGCTCTGTAGTGTAAGAGCTAGCGGGGATGTCGAGTCAGCGTTCCCTCTTAGCTTCCTGACACCTTGTGCACCTCGGCGTAGCTGTTAACCCCCGGTTGCGTCCTGACCCGGTAAGTCTAGTGGGTCTGGGTTCCCTGCTGTTGTGCATTTGTTCTCCCTTGGAAAACCATGCTGTGTGTTCTGCCCTGTGTCACGTTTTGGAGCCAGCTGACTGGGAACCATCATGCTCTCTGGGAGCAGCAGGCCTGGTCCATTCATGACAGAATTCAGGTGTGAATGGGCGACTCTCCTCCATTGTGGAGTGTAAATTTAGCTGTCTCACTGACACAGAAGCAGGTCGCCGCATTTGGATCTGGTACCGCAGAGCCGGTGGTTCGCTCCATGAACTCCAACAGCCCCACTGGGGTTTAGCCTTTGTTAAAAGCTCCGGTTCAGAACCAAAACCTGAAGCGCTGTAGGACCGGTGTGGTGGAATTCCTTTAAGGGCCAGAGCAGCTGGAATGGACCCTGATCCCCTGCTGGTTCCGTGTGGCGCCTCTGTAGATGAAATCCCTGTGTAGCTTCAGGTGACTGACCCACGACCCTCTGTGTGCTCTCCTTTCCTCCAGTTTGTCCAATGGGCAGCGGCAGTAGCAGCAGGCTGTTTGGTACCATGGCCCAGCCTGACCCATACACCAAGGAGAGCCCAGACCAGGACTCAGAGCAGGACCCAGCGGAGGTAGACCCAGACCAGCTGCTCAGAGAGTGCCAGCAGGTGCTGCAGAGGCGTCCGGCCCGGCCTCACAGGGACCTGGTCTATCCCAGGCTCGGGGCCGCCTGCAGCCATAAGCACAACCCAGTCGTTCGGATCATGCAGTGGAACATCCTGGCTCAAGGTAAAGACATCGGACAGCGCCGCTCGGTGTTGGGTCAGTGCTGGCGGGTTTTAACGCTGATGTGTGTGTCTGCAGCTCTTGGCGAAGGGAAGGATGGCTTCGTCCGCTGTCCGCTAGAAGCTCTCAGCTGGCCGGAAAGGAAATACCAGATCCTGGAGGAGATCCTCTCCTACCGCCCTGACATCCTGTGTCTGCAGGAGGTGGACCACTACTACGACACCTTCCAGCCAATCATGGCCCGCCTAGGTTACCACGGCAGCTTCCTGCCCAAGCCCTGGTCGCCCTGTTTGGATGTGGAGCACAACAACGGCCCCGACGGCTGCGCCCTCTTCTACCGCCGCTCGCGCTTCAGCCTCCACGCCACGGCCCACCTGCGGCTGTCCGCCATGATGCTGCCCACCAACCAGGTGGCCATCGCGCAGACGCTGCATTGCCGGGTGACGGGCCGCTGGCTGTGTGTTGCAGTCACACACCTGAAAGCTCGCAGCGGCTGGGAGAGGCTGAGGAGTGCCCAGGGTGCTGACCTGCTGCAGAGCCTCCAGAGCATCACGTCCCACAGCGGAGGCCCGACGCGGGCGGTGCTAGGGGCCGTCCCTCTAGTGGTGTGCGGGGACTTTAACGCAGAGCCCTCTGAGGACGTTTACCGTCGCTTTAGCTCCTCCCCCTTAGGTCTGAGCTCGGCGTACAAGCTGCTGAGCTGCGACGGCCAAACGGAGCCCGCCTACACCACCTGGAAGATCCGGCCCACCGGAGAGAGCTGCAGCACGCTGGACTACATCTGGTACAGCCACGACGCTCTGAGCGTGGAGGCCCTGCTGGACATTCCCAGCGAGGAGCAGATCGGACCGGACCGCCTCCCCTCATACCACTACCCCTCCGACCATCTGTCGCTGCTCTGCGACGTCAGCTTCAGGGAGGAGCCTCACAGGCTACTGTAGACAGCAGGGCTACCACATGCTATCCAGGACCAATGTAAAGCCCTTTTCCCCTGACAGCGACAGGAACACGCCTGAGGAGGAGAGAAACTGGACTGAGTGGCTCAGCGCCGTCTACCTGGAGCCCAGGTTTCATTTCCTGACGTCGCATCAGGACAATTATTTATGGCCAGCCATGCTGGAGTTCTTACCAAGGCAGCACTTCCTGATTAATGTTCAATTACTGTTGGAAATAAAGAGACTCTTTTTACTCTAAATGTTGTCCTGATGACTTTTCTTATCATTACTGGTGCTTTCCTAAACCTTCACTGCCTGAGACCTGCAGCTTTAGAAAACATTGTTTTCCATTTAAAACTGACTCTAAACTGTCGTGTTCATTGGAACAAGGACATGCTGGTCATTTGCATTCTAAATATTCACATTTACATCCATGCTGGATAGGCCTGCATGATTAATCACATTTGCAATATAATTGCAATAATTTTCAAAAACGTAATTTCCAACACCCAGAGGTCTGCAGTTTTTAGCTATGTAACAATTAATGGATCAGGCGCGTCCTTTAGGCGTCGGTAAGATGTTTAAAGTGGGTTTGCTCCACATGGAAGGGAAGAGAGTTGCAGCAGTGAGATAATCTCATTTTATTATTTGTTTCAGAGTTTATATAATCATACTGTTTTTACCAGAATCTCCCCAGCTTTAAGTCCGGGTCAAACTGTTTAATACACAGACTTGTTTGGTGGTTTCACTTTAGGTTCAACAAGGATTGATGTCCAGCTCAACAAGCTCTTCTCTTAAATAAGAATATTCTGATTGATAAAATCAGTTTAATTTAAATACTCCTTGTTTATCAACAATTCTGGTTGAATTTTGATTTTTGACAAAATTGCATATCCCTAAAGCTGGGGCTATAGATTAAATTACTCTACATCAGTTATGTTTCACTGCAGATCTGGGGGGTTGGAAAATAAGTAAAAGGGTTGATGGATAAATGGACAATGAAAGACGAACCACATACTTTCTGTTTCCAGATCCAGAAAATGAGCCGATCCTTTCTGACCTGCCTTGTTGGTTGATCAGAGACAGAATCTGTCTAGGAGAAACAAACCTTATATTCTGTGTTTCTAAAGGAAAGCTCTGAGAGCAAACTGGCTGTTCTGGGTAGCCAGAGGGAAGATCTGAAGCAAGTTCCGAAGCGTACAGTTGAGGTCAAGCCAACCCATCAGGAACCGAAGGAAATGCAGAACAGGAGTTAACGCCATGAGGTCAACCGTCAGTATAGCAGAGAGAGGACAAGCAAAGGCTCCAGCAGAGGGTTGAAGAGAAGCAACTGTGCCCTCTTTGATTGGCCGAAACCAGGGCATCCCTGATCTGCATTAGAGCAGCAGATGCTGCTGCAGGTCCAGCCCGTCTCCTGAGGGAGAGGCGTTACATGCAGCTCCACATCAGGTGGACAGCTTCTCATTCAGCCTGGAATGCATCAGCTGATGGATGCGGTCAGAGCAAAGATCAGCCCAGAGGTTCTCCGGGGAAGACGTCCGGCAAAGCCCGACTAGCAGAAACGTTGGAAGCTGAAAATACAGACTTCATAAAATTCACCACTGATAGAACCGTTGGATCAAGTCACGGTCCAGATTGAGTCATAATGCCAAGTATTAAATCATGAATTCATTTATTCAACAGCTTTCTGTCCCTTTAACTACCTAACAATGCCTGTGAAAATAAAGACTTTGATCACGTTAAACCCCTCAGTGTGTGGCTGCATTACTAGTTCGGAATAATTTACAACCCTTTTCTAGTTCCACAGCTGCTCCCTTTATGGAGGAATCTCAGGACATAACAGCTTCAGTGGATACTCCTTTTTATTACATTGATCTAATCTCAGATTACTGATACAGATTTATAGGAAATGCTGGAGGCTTTAGAAAAGAACATAATCCTACAGCAAGCAACCTGAGAACGTAATGAGCGGACTGAGGTAAAAACATTTAACAGGATTTTTTTGACTAGATTAAAAAAATAAATAAAAATGTTGTCTACCTGCTGGAGAACCAGCAATAGATGAGTACAACGAGTACCTTCTTGAACCATCTCTGATTATTGTGCTGCTACCTGGCAGCCGTGGGATCAGCGATGTACTGAGTTCCGACTCGCTCAGTTTGACCCAAGTCCACACATCTTGATCAATGTCTAGTTGAATTCAGCGTTTTCTTCTGCACTAGATCAGACATCTGGTGACGTCACTTGACATGTTTCTAATAAATATGCACATGTGAAGACTTGGAAAGTTAAGCTGTTGCACTGCTGGTTCCCCAGAGAAAGTTCTGCTGATTATCTCAGCATCGTTGCTTGGAAAGGTCCTGTACTACTTGGTCTGTTATGACCTCCTGCATCAGGGTGGCTTTGCTGAGCTTTTCAGAAAGCCTGGGTTGCTTCGAGAGCAGCCTTCAGCTTCTCTGTATTGTTGGTTCCAGTGTCTCTCATCTTCGTCTTGACAGCAGCCCACAACCAATCTCTGCTTGGGGTTTATGTGGTACCAGTTCACTGGCCAATAAAGCTTGGTGGAATAAATCAGCATCTCCATAAAGCTTGTCAGCAGAAGGGAGCATGAAGTGCTCCAAAATGTTCTGGCAAATGGCTGTGTTGACTGTGGACTTCTGCAAACCCAGTGGAGCAGAACCAATTCAACTAAATTTTATTTATATAGTGGCAATTCACAACACGACATCTCAAGGCACTTTACAACGTCAAATTCAATCATATCCTCCAGGCAGATTGGTCAAAAAGTTTCCTGTCTAAGGAAACCCAGCAGATTGCATTCAGTCTGACAAGCAGCATTCACTCCTCTTGAAAGATCATAAAGCAACAGTGGACAGTCGTCTGCATTGTCCATGGCTTTGCAGCAATCCCTCATACTGAGCAAGCATGTGAAGCAACAGTGGAGAGGAAAACTCCCCTTTAACAGGAAGGAAAACCTCCAGCAGGACCAGTCTCAGTGTGAATGGTCATCTGCCTCGACTGACTGGGGTTTAGAGATGACAGAGCAGAGACACAAAAAGCACAGAAGCATAAATTGGTCCAGGAATCCTTCCTATGTTATTTGGTAATAGTGGATGATCTGCCTCCCCTGGATGATGTCACAGCTAACAGAACGCCAAACTAGGTGTACCTACTATGAAGAAAAAAAATGACAGAACAAAAAGTTAAAAGCTGAAATAATAACAAACAATGCAGAATGGAGAATAGGAGAACTCAGCAGAGTGAGAAAAATAGACCCTGGTGTCCTCCAGCAGCCTAAGCCTATAACAGCATAACTATTGAGTTAGCTTAGGATAACCTAAGCCACTTTAACTATAATCTTTGTCAAAATGGCAAGTTTTAAGATTTAGATTTTTAAGTCTTAAATGTTGACACGGTGTCTGCCTCACGGACCAAAACTGGGAGTTGGTTCCACAGGAGAGGAGCCTGATAGCTAAAGGATCTGCCTCCCATTCTGGTTTTAGAGACTCCAGGAACCACCAGCAGACCTGCAGTCTGAGAGCGAAGTGCTCTGTTAGGAACATAAGAGGTAATCAGAGCTCTGATATATGATGGAGCTTGATTATTAAGGGCTTTATACCTGAGAAGGAGAATTTTAAATTCTGTTCTTGATTTAACAGGAAGCCAGTGAAGGGAAGCTAAAACTGGAGAAATCAGATCCCTCTACTTGATTTTCATCAGAACTCTCGCTGCAGCTGAAGGCTTCAAACAGCATTTAATGACTTCCTGATAGTAAAGAATTCCAATAGTCCAGTCTTGAAGTAACAAATGCATGGACTAGTTTTTAAGCATCACTCCTGGACAGAATATTTCTAATTTTGACAATATTCTGGAGGTGACAAAATGAAACCCTGGAAACCTGTTTAATATGGGATTTAAATGACATGTTCTGGTCAAAAATGAACACGAAGGTTTGTTAAGATTTTGTGTATGCAGCAGAGGCCAACCAACAGGTGACATGGCACCCCATATCATCACTGTGGAAACTTCCCACTGAACTTCAAGCAACGTGGATTCTCTGCCTCTCCACTCTTCTACCAGACTCTGGGAGTTTGGTTTCAAAATGAAATGCAAACCTTAGTTTCATCTGAATAGAGGACTTTGGTTATTCTCTGGTTAAGGACAGGGTTTTCCTTACACTCAACTTTCCACAATGCTTGTACACACACTGAGCGGGAACTTCTTTAGCAGTGACCTCTTGATTTCATGATTCACTCTCCTCATGAAAAGTGTCAGTGACTGCCTGTTGGGCAGCTGTCAGGTATGTGATTGGGTTGGTCACGCTACGGCTGATTTCCTTTTTCTGATGTAACATTCCAATCTTTTTACACACTCATTTTTGTTTTTTCATACCAAAAACAAAAATGAATCCTATAAATATCTATGTGTGTTAATGAATCTATATAATAGGCAAATTCTACCCTGTGAAGAGAATTACTGATATAAATAATTTTTTCTGTGATATTCTAAGCTGCTGAGTTGACCTACAGGTCAAAGATCCTTCATCTTTTCACCTAATCTCCTGTACATCCCCAAAGCTAAATACCGTGAACCCATTTCTACATGGCTGAATAAAAATTCACACAGTTTTAATTCACATTTGTATTTTTTATAATACATATTTCAGTAAAATCTACTTCAATACACTGATAGTACAAGAAAAAAATAGTATATTATGCTTCAAATGTGTGGCTTATTTAGTTTATTAACATGGATGCAGCCATCCTATTGATTCCCTTTTAAGGAACAGTAAAAAAAGAAGCATTGGGAGACTGACAGTGCTGAGGAGAAACCAAAGGCTGCAGAAGACGGACATAGCCTCGACGCTCCCTAAAGGGCCGCAACTGTGTTCCTTTACATGGCCATCAGGGGGCAGAAACTGGCTGCAAAATAATGTGGAAATGTTCCTCTTTTCCTGCTGAGTTTCTGCACCTTTTTTGACTGTGCTCTGTAACTGTGTTCAGAGTGAAATAAACCTCTCCGTGATGCTTTGCATAGTGTTCTCAGTTTGTCACTCAGAGGAACCGGCAGCAACGTTCGCGTCTCCTACAGTCTGTGGGACTGACGGGGAACTCTGGAGGCGATCCAGAAGACTCGACCAGAACATTTTAACTACATTTGGATCGACACGTAACTGCAGAGTATCAAAAAGGCTGTTTTTACATTTCTGTGTACAACAAAGTCTTTTCAGGCTTTATATTAGGTTTGATTACAAAAAGACACATTTCCATTTACAATCTAAGGCTGCCCATGTTGTTTGAGCGCTGAGTTATGTGTGCATGTGTGAGTGTGTGTGTGTTCACATAACAGTCCCTTTGATCCTGTGTGGGCCTTTGGCAGCACTATGAGAGCCAATCAGGAAGCAGCTCCCATCTGAGACTGGGCAGGGGGGATGTGTCCTTCACTTCCTGAGCAGTGTCCACAGTCACTTTCTGCAGGCCACCTGCTGGTGGCGCTCCCCCTCAGCCCAGGCTTTCAGGATGATGCTGCTTCTTCTTCTGCTGCTGCTGGGCTTGGGAGGGGTGGAGGCTCCACGGCCTCTGATTGTGCTGATCCAGGCTGACCGCAGGCAGGGTGGGGATGCTGGGTGGGTGTGCTGGGCGGGGCGGAGTGAGGCTGGCTCACCTGTACAGAGAGCTGCGGTAGAGCCTGGGCAACCGCAGCCGGTTTGGCCAAGATGAGCTGCGGAGCGGTTCGGCCCGGAGCTAGCTGGACCGGTTTGATGGCGGTGTGCGACAGCTGCGTGGCGACGGGTTTGGCCTGGATGATCTGCGTCACCTGGCCTGTGGGGTGAGTCTGCATGAGCGTTGCCAGCTGGTTGGCTGGGATGGTGATGATGGTGATCTTCTCTCCTGCCTTGGAGCCGGCAGGCAGCACGGTTGGCAGCGCCTGGATCACCAGTTTGGGCGGAGCGCTGGTCGAGGCCTTAGCTACAGTCACTGGGACCCCGGTGGTGGTGGTGAAGATGGGGGAGTTCAGCGTCATCTGACCCAGAGAGTTGGTCATGACCACTGGCATGGCTCGGATGGGCCTGCGGCAGAGAAATGGAAGATGTCAGGGTTCAGGCTCTCGTGGCTTTCATTTCAAATCTGAGTCACGTCAATTTCTATCATCGTCCTGAGAACCAACAGAGTGAATTCACTTCATAGCAGCCATTCCACCTAGAAATAAACCACGAGCTGCTCTGAACAAGGACTGCCACTGGAACCCAGCCAGACGATCGCGAGGGGAGCTGAAAGGCTCGTTGGACCGGTCTGGATTTGCCCCGAGAGACTCCCCGCACCCCCTTCATGAACTCACAACTACTGCTATTGGACCACGGTACCACGACACCAGAATCAGAACCACCGCCCTGCTGACCAGAGATCTAAACTATGCTAGTTAAACAATGATAGCAATAGGAGTTCAATTCCTGCGTCAGGTTAAAGAGCCAAACCCTAAAGTCCCATCAGTACCAGCCAGCAGCTCAGGAAAGGCTAAAGAGGAAGCTGTTTCTCAGACCTGGTGGCAGCGTTGCTGGGGATCACGGTGACGTAGGTTTGCTGGGGCTGGGTGCTGGCAGGGGAGCTGGTGCTTAGGCTGGCAGGGCTCTGCTGGTGAGCCAGGTGCTGGCCAGACACAATGACCTCAGTGTCCTCCACCTTCATGTCTATGCCCACCTCCTCATCGTCGATCACGCGGATGTTTTTGGGCATCTCTTTAAACTGGTAGGCAAGGCGTTGACCCTCAACCTTAGCGAGGATGCCTCGCTGGTAGTAATACCTGCGCACAGAGTCAAAGCTGCATTAGCATGATGTAGGGGCTGCAAAAAGGGAGGAAAGGATTATTAAAAAAAATAATAAATAAATTATATATATATATATATATATATATATATATATATATATATATATATATATATATATATATATATATATATATATATATATATATATATATATATATATATATATAAATTTAAGTTTGCACCAGCTACTCATAAGTGACGTTGTGTCAGAGTGAAGAACAGAAGCTGACCTGAGGGCCCGGCCCATGGTCTCGTAGTTCATGTCTGGCTTGTTCTTGTGCTTGCCCCACAGTCTGGACACGGCCTTGGAGTCGACCAGCTTGAAGATGCCCTTCTCTCTCTGCATCCACTTGATGTATCTAGGACAGGTGTTTTTATCCTGCAGCAGCTCCAGCAGGAACTCCCACAGATACGTGGTGTTTCCTGGCGAGCACAAACAGCATGAGAACTCTGGGGGACGAAAGAGGTTCCTGCAGGCGCGAGATGGCAGGCTGGAACCAACCTTTGCCTTCCCTCGGCCTCTTCTTGATCCCCAGGTCGTAGGAGCCGTTGGAAGCAGGCTGCTGTGCTTTGGGTTTCCGACCGCCTGCATGCAACACAGAGACAGCAGCTCTGATTTAAGTAGCCCCTCATCTGGCCGCTGTTAGGCTCTGTGGTCTGAATCATGTCCGGATCGTTGTTAGCACGGTGCTTGGATGCAAGCGTCTGTCGTTCACTAGAACCAAAGCAGCTGTTTACCGTTCTCCAGTGAAAAGTTAAGCAGTCAGGTGACCTTTAGATGGACCGAGCTACTGCTAACAGCGGTCATGAGAAAAACCGAAGACGCTATTAAACATTCAGTTCTTTTCTCAATTCACATATCAAAGTTTAATTGTGGAAGAGAAAGTGGTTTAACTGTACCTAAACACCAAAAATGAACCCTTTTTCACAAAAAGTTAGAACACCTGATTCTGATTAGCTTGTTTTTTAACTCATTGTGTTGCAAGGTCCAATTCTGCTTAAGCTTTCTATTCTTTTATCAAATAATCTCCCATCTATTTTGGCCTCCATATTCAGGAAAGCTAATGTTTGATTTCATCGTTTCGCTGATGATATCCTGGTTTATTTTGCCAATAGTATGAAAAGCGGTGGTTCAGTGGTTCATTTGCTGTGATTGGTATTATCTGTTTAGCTGAGCTTAGCTTAGCTTACCTCCATGCTTCCAACTGGTACGGGGTTCTTAGAAGTCCTGTACTTGCTGTGATTAGTCAAGGAAAATCAGGTCCCCTGCTTTGCTGTTCAATTCAATGAGGTCTAGACTCATCAGACAAAGAACGTTTTCCCAGAAGTCTTTTTCTACGTCTTTCTGGCCAACTTTAGTCTGGCCTTCATCAAAGGTTACTTCTAGTTACATCTTTGCTCTGATTGTACATGAAATGCAGTTTTAGAACAGCAACAACAACCTGCTGCATGTCTAACTGTGACTTTTAGGGAAACGTCTGCTTCGGACGGCCAGACCTGTACATATTTTGTGTTGCTTTCAAGGTCCTCCCGTTGTACACTTTGGACTGGGGTTGGTGTTTGCAAACATAGTAGATGCATACAGCCCCCCTCCGGCCACTCTGGTCACCCTCCACTCAGACTACTTACTCATAGTACATGAGCAAACTGCCAATCAAGGGATATGTGAACACATGGACAGCTGAAGCCAGAACTGGTGTTAAGACCTCCTGGTAGGCACCGAGTTCTCCACACAAGCGTTGCTATGGTCCTGGTACTCTGCAGAGCAGCCTGGCGATGTACTGCTGTAAATCTTTAACATCAGCCTCAGTCTGGAGAAGCTACCAACCCCATGGAGGCCTGCTTGGTTCCTGTTACCTAAACTGTGCACCCAAGGGGCCGAACCACTTCAGCCTAGTCGCCCCCATCTCCCACCCTATGAAGACGATGGAGAGGATCATACCAAAGCACCTTGAGCCCTGACGACCTCAGAACTGGAGACATTTGATTCATGTATGGCGCAAGGATGGAGGACAGGGTCATTTGCATGCTTCAAAGGGACCTTCTGACCCCTGGACATTCCTGGGAGAACTCACGAGAACTCATCTGTCATGTTTTCTGACTTCTCCAGGGCTTTCAACAGCATCCAGCCTTCAGTGGTGAGGGGGAAGCTCCAGGACCAGGGAAAAGGACAGTTTTCTCCCTGCATGGCCCACCTCCAGACAGACTACAGTGTGTCAGGTGTGGCACTCTGCAGCACAGGAGCTCCTCAGGAACCTGTCCTCTCGCCTTCCCTCTTCACCCTCCACACCTTGGACTTCAGATGCAACGGCTCCAGAAGTCCTTCAATGACTGGGCCATGTGGGCTGTGTCTCTGAGGGGTGGGATCTGGAGTACAATGACGTCATCGTGGACTGTTGGCTGGTGCCCACAGAAGCCTCTGCGCATCAACATCAACAAGACTAAGGCCACTTGAGCAATCACCCTAGACTAGTGGAAACAGGTCAGCTTCCTCCAACACGTTAAGTAATGACGCTCTAATCGTGCAGCTGAGCCGTGTTTGATTTCACTCATTTTAAGTACAAATCAACGTTGATTCATTCCTTACCAGAAACAGTTTCAGGCTCTTCTCATTTTTCTGGCCATAAACTGAAGCAAGTTTTCAGCTCTCAGGGAAACATTTCATTGGAGCAAAAAGAACCCTTTGTTCTGTCTGACAAACTCAGTTCTATTTCAAATGCAGTCAGAAAGTCTGATCCGGAGGAAACTTTAAAAAAGGCTACTTTGCTGAAACAAAGCCTCCAGAACATTTAAGCAGTAAATGTGTGACCCGTTCTGGCCAAACGGACTCTAGGAAGACTGACCTCCCCTCTTCTTCTTGGCAGCAGGTTCACAGTCAGGAGGGATGGGGAAGGGGTCCTCCTCCAGAGGGCCACATTCTGTAGACACTTCCACCACGGTCTCCATCATCACGTCCTCAGCTGAATGGAGACAGCACCCATTTCCATGAGCAGCCATTAGAACGCTAGGCTTGAAAGGTCAATTATTCTTTAAACAGAAGCAAGGACATATAAGCACATTATGAAGGTACTCTATTAGGGGACGCTATGTAGGAACCCAACTCTGGCCTTAACCGTCTCCACAACGTTCTTCTCCCTGACATTCATGATGCTGCTTCTTCCCTCAGGTTCTCCAGTCGGTTCTCAGGTAGCAATACAGTAAAAACAATTAATTTTGTTCTGTGTTGAGCCATTTATTTAGGTAATTACTAATCCTGTTATTTAGATAAGGTGTTTCAACACAAGCTGAGAGAGGAAGCAAACAGACATCATGGCTGAGATTCACTTTCCAGATCTGCTCCAGACTAAACACATGGTTCCATTCAGCCCAGCAGCACATTACGAACCACAGGGACAACACTCTGTTGATGCACAGCCCTGTTTATGTTTGGGTACAAGGCGAAAACATTATGCAAATCAACTTGACTCCACTGTCTGGTAAAGGTAACAAAATAATGGCGGCCCCCAGTCTGCTCTCCTTTACTGAATCTTAAAACCTGCCTTTACCTTTGTTATTGGATTGGAATAGTTGATTGTCCCTGAGGGATAAATAATTTGCAGCAGAGTCCACAAAGTTTACACACAACAAGCAAGAACACATTAGGAGAGCAAAAACTAAACAAAAAGCACATTTACTTAGCGGACCAGGACTCCAGGCAGCCCAGTTCACCTAGAGAAGATCACAAACCCAATGGCTAAGGAGGTACCACTTCGACCTTGTCCTCTGGGGAAAAGCTTCCTTTCAGATAGTAGATGCCTGAAATGTTATCACTTCTTAATAATGGATAAAACCTTGTTCTTATTTTATTGCCAGGTACTGTTCTCATGCCTACAGTTCTTGATGGAATGCAAAAAGCTGGCAGGAAGTTCAATCACTGCTCTAAATGAACAGCAGCCCCTGTCAGAGAAAGCTGCTGCCACTCTCGGGTCCCGGCCTCATCGCTGCGTTTACCTGTGCTGCGTTCGCTGTGAAGGCCACCAGGAGACTCCATGTGGAGCAGAGCTTCAGCCGCCTCAAACGTCTTGTCAAAACAGACCATGTCGTGGCTTGACATCTCCACTGAGGAACACAACAAAGAACTGGTCAGAACCGCAGCAGCGCAGTAAGGACACCGGCAGATCACACCTGGCCCATCAAAAACCCGTCTCCTGATCCTGTTTGCAGTGACAACAGCTGAATACAGAAAGCGAAGCGCTGCCGAGCCGCTATTTTGCAATGTTTACTTCCTGGTTTGAGGTCTGCCGAGGCAGTCTGTGCCTCCCTTCCTGTTTCCTGTAACAAAATGACGGCGCTTCGTTCCTGCCAGCAGAGGGCGCCCTAAACCAACAGTCTCCCATGAATTTGCTCCCTTGTGTAGAATCTGCACTTTCCCCACTTCTTCATTCAACAGCTCAGCAGCGCTTCCCTCAGACCGCGTAAAGACTCGGCGCTCACCAGATTCAACCACCTCCGTCACCACCTCTTGCTCCTCGGCCACGTCCTGCATCAAGTACGTGCCGTCATCGTACACCAGGACCTGGGCCGAGTAGCACTCCTCCACCTGGGCACTGGGCACCTCCTCCACGATGACGGCTGGGGAGCCCTCCTCTTCCTGCAGCACCACCTCCTCCTCCTCCTCCTCTACCATGATCACGGCCTCTCCGTCCTGCTGGACGACCTCCTCCTCCTCCTCCTCGGGAACCTGTAGCACAAAGTGGACATGCAGTGATGTAAGTGCCGACCACTGGGGTCTGCTCTGGTAGCAGGCCTGACACAAACTGTGACTCAGACACGGGCTGTTGATTGTGGAGCTGCTGTGGCTAATCTGGGATCAGCGTTTCCTTCCTCTCGGCGCTGCCTGCTGCCAAAGAGAAAAGCTCTCAACGCAAACATCTTCCTGGACCCTTGGCACCAAAGAGCCATCCGTGTAGGTCCTGCGTGTCTCCAGGCGCTCAGGCTGCTCCAAAGACGCCCGTGTCTAAGTGGTGGGGCCATTAGAGTGAGCAGGGATGCTGGAGCTGAGGACGGAGCGGTGTGCTACGCCACGCCTTCAGAGGGATGCAGAGAAGACCTGCTCCCAGGGTCTGGAGCCATCTGACCAGGAGGCTCACACACAACCTTACTAAAGGCTCAGTGAGCAGTAATCATCGTAGCTCAGAGGGGGAAGCTGGTGTGGAAACAGAACGCCTGTCGTCCAGATGAACCTGCTGAATGAAGCCCGTAGGTGCAACACCAGCAGGCACTCCATCTGACGGCCTGACTCGCATGGATGTCACACTCAGTTTGGCCCTTTGATCTACTGGGTGGATTTAGAGCACAACGTGCAACCTGAACAGAGGTTAAAAACAAGAACTTGGAGAACAAGTTTGCTGCCGACTCCCCCAGAACCCGAGGGATGGAAGCGATACTTCTGGGTAAAGCTCCCTCCCTATCCACCCTCCCACGGCCCATCTGCCGTCCTGCTGGCTCTATACTGGACCACTCTTCTAATCAGCACCTTCCCAGCATTTAAGTCCATCAGGAGGCAGGTCAGGAACTTGTAGGGATGATAGGAGAGTCGGACCACTGGAGAATCCTAAAGATTCTCAGTGGGGTTACGGTCTGGACCCTGTGGTGGCTGATCCATGTGCGTCTCACGCTCCCAGAACCGTTCTAGCAGGATTTAAGCCCCATGAATCAGGGTGCCATCGTTTCCCTGATGGGTAGAGGAACCAGGTCATCCAGTTTATGCAGGTAGTCCACGGACCTCGTTCTCTGGGCTCATATGGTTGCTGAGCCTGGCCCTGAACCACTGCAGCTAGCTCAGGCTGTTGCTCCTACCAGACTGCCTCCACAAGCTGGTCAGAGCAACACCTCCTCTCACCCCGAAGTGCTCATTAGCCTGGAACAAGGTGGATCTGGACTTGGATCCCATCACCTTCCTCCGGTGCTCCAGTCTTTATGCCCCCAAAAAAACTGAAGGCTTTTTTCTGGTTAGCATCACCGATTGGTGGTTTTATTTTTTACCCTGTCTGGCAGTGTAGTCTTAGGAATTGTTGTCTTAATCAATCATTCAGTTTATTTGTTTAGCCCTTTACAATCGCCGAACGGTACCCAAAGTGCTTTACAATAGAGCCATAAAACAATACATAAGACATACAAAACATACAGATACAATGAAAAGGTGCTGTAGTGGTACAGCTGCTGGACGTTAAAAGCCTTCCAGAAATGTATAGAAAGGAGCATACAGAAGGAGGAACACCTAAGACACCGTATAACACAGGTCAGAATTAAATGCTAATTTAAAAAAGTGGGTCTTAAACTTTGTTTTAAAAAGGCTGAGGTCAGTAGTGTTGCGGATGTCAGACTTAATGCCAGAAAGAGCCCAACAGATTTACTTTCACAAGTGGAGCATTACTGCTTCCCTCATAGTGCTCCGCTTGATTTATATATGCAAAAAGCTTTATTAGATTTTATGCTGGGAATATTTTATGTTCAATGGAAACAGAAACGGAAAGGTAGAAGAGGAAAAAAAGAAGAGAAAAAGATGAGACAAAATGTTAAGAGGGAGAAAAGGTGAAACAAAATAGAGGAGAGTAAAGCAAGACAACATCCTCGGAGTCTGCTTCTACACCTGCAGAGAGATGCATAAAACAGCAAAACCAGCCGATAAGCCAACGACTTGATACCATCACTGAACAATATGCAGTATTATTTAATATAGATGTATTTAATGGCAGCCAAAGCTAATGATGGGTATATGTGTATAGGAGTGAATCTGTAAGCACCTGATCAGTGGGTCTCCTCAGCTGCACTGGATGTGTGGAAATGCTCCAACTTTGACTAGTTAATGAAGCCTGGGTTAGGACCAGTTTGGCCTTCAGACTAGGGTTACCACCATGCTAACACGTCAAGCTCAATACCAAAGAAAATACTCAGCACCATTCCACACTGCAGGTCTACTGGTTTGTAAGGCACGGGGTTCTTTCTGGTTAAGAGGAAAAATATGATTAATAGCAAAACGACAAAGTTGACTTTACCTTCCTTAAGTAGGGAACAATTCAGCCCCGGTTTAGAGAAATAGATCTTTTAAGTGTCACTTCTTTGTTTGGTAACACACACCAGTAACACAAGTATACGTGTTAATATCCTTTCTGGAAGCGTTAGCTTTAATTCAGTCAAGCCATTATTTTTTTCTTCATTAAACCCAATACACTGACAGCTAGGGCTGGGCGATAGGGACCAAAAACAGGAGGAGGGGTTTGTGTTCACTTGGATATTAGCGCCACACAGGAAACAATAACAACAACCAACTTCTAAAACGTGGCTAGTGGGTGTAATACTGAGTGTGCTTTGGTTGGCCACCCATGCTTTCAATGATGAACGTAAATAGCTTACCTGCTGGGACTCTTCAACCACAGTCACATACTCCACTATGTTTCCTCCTCCGTCTGACACCACCACAGAGTTCATCACTCATTCCTGAGAAAAAGAAAGAAGAGCATGCAGCAGCTCAGGAGGAAGAGGACAGGGAGTGCCACTACACACAGCCGAGGGCTCTGGAAGTCTGCTGGTAAGCAAGGGAGGCGGTCGTGTGGACGCCCAGGGGGCCATCTGGCCTGCCCTGATGTGAGAGCACAGCATCACACGGACCCAGAACGGCCTAGGCTAATGCCGACCGCCACCTCATCTACACCAGCAGCCAGATCAGAGTCATCCGGGCATTCATCGTAGCGACCAGGGGAAGGCCTGTGGACGCATTTTCAGAACTCCACACTCAGCTCATAACCGAGGGGGCGTGTCCAGGAGCATGGCCCGGCTACTGGGAGTTCATAGCCTAAAGACTGGAACAGCTGGCATCACAGCGTGGTGTCCCTCAAACGGCTTCAGTCATCACTGCTCCAACGCCACACACATTAGCATAACCCGTCATAATCCGTAGGAGAAAAAAAACACGACAGAACAAAAGCAATCCAGGTGATCGGCTGCTGGACCCGTCTTCTTGTCTTGCTCCAAACAACATGCAGGAAACGTGTTTGCAGCGGTCTGAAGCCCTCCAGCCTCCTGGCGTTACCTGCTCTGGACCTCCGCGGCCATCAGCGCCATGATCCCCACCATCTGCAGCCGTGCAGCGGCGCTCAGTGGGAGGCGCGTAAACAGTGGCGGCGCTGGTCGCAGCTGGAGGTCTGTGTCAAACGCAGGGAGAGCCTGCGCTGTTCTCCAGCAGGGCTGCATCCTCTCAGCGTAACCGGGAACACACGCAGCTCCGCGGGAACCCAAAACAAGCATGTCCTGCTGGCTGCCCGGGAACGGTGGCCGGCTCTCCGCCAGCAGCTGGTGTTTACTTTCTGAGCGGGATCTGAGCTCCTAGAGCTCCGCCTGCCGCTCAGGAACCAGCCCTGCTCGCTTACTGCCGCTCGGAGAGGACTTCAAGTAAAGCGTTCAGCTTTTAAACGTACAATAACACCCATTTGTGCGGTAACACGCACCACCGAAACACCCTCCGAGCCTTGCTATGATTGGTAGAAGGGTTTATGCCCAGCTCCAAACAGCTAACAGCTAGTTAGCTACTAAAACACTGCCACTACTTTGAAGAACTGAAACTTCCAGACTATTCGATTAATGGCCGCAGAAACGGTGGGGGTTAAGACCAATATACTGCTGCTGAGGGCTTCCTTCCCTTACCTTGTGTTGCTTTTGCTTGCGGGAAGTGAGCTCCACTGCTAGCGGCAGCTAGGCCCCAGGATAGCTCCTGTTAGCCGACTTGACGGGAACGAAACGCTCCCTTCGCCCGCCTCTGCGGGTATTTCCAAGACCTCGTCGTCGCCTAAGTCCCACGCAAGCACCTATCAGCGTCCCGGAGATTTTATCTACAGGTTGATATGGCACACAGGCCTCGAAGTTGGGCTTGTATTGCCGATGGAGGTCTGTTCGTCGTTAGCTTTCCGGTGTGCCGCCTCTCTCTGCTACAAACGATCCAACGGGTCAAAGCAGAGGCCGCCTTGACGTCAGGCGAACCGACGCGGAGAAGCGCTCTGGAGTTGGCCAGTAGCGAAAGCGCCATCTGGTGGAGAGAAACGGAGAACGCTTTATTTTACGGCAAATAGAAGCGTTGTTTATGGGGTAAGAACGCTTCCATAATAAACTTGTACATAAAAGGATAGTTGTGTCCATATCAAGTTGTTGTTTTTTTTTATAGAAAGTAGAGGAAGAACAGGTACTAAGCAGGTTCAGGTAGGTTATGGTGTAAGCCCATAAAGGGTTTCTGTAACTGTAGCAACGAGAGGTCTGAGGTGAAAGACACGTCTCAAGTCAAATCCACAGCAGAATTTACATTTATTCTATCTCTAAATATTTGACTAATAAAAATCATGATAGAGATCTGATTACTTCATGTATTCCTAACAGAGCACTTCATTCTCAGACTGCAGGTCTACTGATGGTTCCTAGCAGGCCAACTGACAGCTTTGCTAGGGCCCTGGACCACGCAGTCTTTTTGCCCCCCCCCCCCCCCCCCCCTACACCTCCCGCCACCACACACACACACACACACACCAAAAAAAAAAAGTCAACGTAATAGTATACTTCATGCCCTGGAGATCTCTGTATTTTATATTTTCAACCCATCTATTGACTTTAGTGCACTAGTTGATCTTTTCTTCATAAGAGAACAGCAAGCACTGCAACCAAAATATGGCCTTTTTTGACCTGCTGTATATTAGCTAGTCCCTAAGTTTGATGTATCATGAAACTGTTGACCTTTCGGGTTTTGTGATTTTTATTTTATTATTGTAATTAAATAATAATAACAATAATAATAATGTAATATTCATAGTGTTTTTTTTCCTAATCCACCTCTTATATCTTTCAAACCTTATGTAATTTTCTCTGTGTTGTGTGCACCTGCTTGTTGCTTTAATCCTATAATTTTCCCCGTCGTGGGATAAATAAAGAATTAGCTAATGTTCTTATCTTAAATAACACTTTTTAAAAGGATATATGTACTGGGTTCTTTCAAAGTCTTAATTACATTTTCTGTGTGGGCTCCAGTAACATACGATATATAATATCTACTTTGAAAGTTAACATGAACTGCTACTGAAGATGACCACTCTTCAGTGGAGAATAAGAATAATCCTAGATTTATCTTCAGTACAGTTGCCAAACTTACCCAGAGCCACAGCTCTGTTGATCCATCCATTCCCTTAGCTCTTAGCAGTAATGATTGTATGGGATTCTTCATAAATAAAATTGATTCCATTAAAAATAAAATAATTGGCATCCTCCCAAACATGATTACCTCGTCCTCAGTAAGTGAGGCAGCATTGGAGGAATCCTTAGAACCTGCGCAGTGTCTGAACTGTTTAAAAGCAGTAGAGCTTTCTGAACTATCTAAAATTTTAGCTTTATCTAAACCTTCTACCTGTATGTTAGACCCAATCCCAACCAAGTTGTTTAAGGAGGTATTCCCTCTGATCAGTGGTCCTATTTTAGACATGATTAATCTATCCTTGGTAAATGGATATGTACCACAGGCTTTTAAAGTAGCTGTTATTAAACCTTTACTTAAGAAACCATCTCTTGATCAAGATGAGTTAGTAAATTACAGACCTATATCTAATCTTCTTTTCTTATCTAAAATTCTTGAGAAAGTAGTTGCTAATCAACTATGTGAACATTTACAAAGTAATGACCTACTTGAGGAGTTTCAGTCAGGCTTCAGAGGTCATCATAGCACTGAAACAGCTCTGGTGAAGGTCACCAATGATATTCTCATGGCCTCAGATAATGGACTTGTGTCTATACTTGTCCTGTTAGATCTCAGTGCTGCATTTGATACAGTTGATCACAATATTCTCCTACAAAGACTTGAGCATACTGTAGGGATTAAGGGAAAAGCATTAGGCTGGTTTAAATCTTATCTGTCGGACAGATTCCAGTTTGTTCATGTTAATAATAAATCTTCCTCAAACTCTAGGGTCACTTGTGGAGTACCACAGGGATCAGTCCTTGGACCAATTCTATTTACTATATATATGCTTCCGATTGGCAAAATTATCAGACAGCATGGGATTAATTTCCACTGTTATGCTGATGACACTCAGCTATATTTATCCATTAATCCTGATGAATCCAATCAGTTACTTCGACTGCAGTCATGTCTTGATGACATCAAAAGCTGGATGAATTTAAATTTCCTGCATTTAAATTCTGACAAGACAGAAGTTGTAATCTTTGGGCCAGAGTCTTCAAAAAATAAAGTTCTTAATCAATCACTTAATCTGGATGGCATTAACTTGGCCTCTGGTAATAAAGTTAAAAATCTTGGTGTTGTTTTCGACCAAGACATGTCATTTAAATCCCATATTAAACAGGTTTCCAGAGTTTCCTTTTTTCACCTCCGGAATATCGCCAAAATTAGAAACATTCTGTCCAGGAGTGATGCTGAAAAACTAGTCCATGCATTTGTTACTTCAAGGCTGGACTATTGTAATTCTTTACTATCAGGAAGTCCACAAAATGCAGTTCAACGTCTTCAGCTGATCCAAAATGCTGCAGCAAGAGTTCTGATGAAAATCAACAAGAGGGATCATATTTATCCAATTTTAGCTTCCCTTCACTGGCTTCCTGTTAAATCAAGAATAGAATTTAAAATTCTTCTTCTAACGTATAAAGCCCTTAATAATCAAGCTCCATCATATATCAGAGCTCTGATTACCCCTTATGTTCCTAACAGAGCACTTCGCTCTCAGACTGCAGGTCTGCTGGTGGTTCCTAGAGTCTCTAAAAGTAGAATGGGAGGCAGATCCTTTAGCTATCAGGCTCCTCTCCTGTGGAACCAACTCCCAGTTTTGGTCCGTGAGGCAGACACCCTATCTATTTTTAAGACTAATGTTAAAACTTTCCTTTTTGACAAAGCTTATAGTTAGAGTGGCTCATACCCTGAGCTATCTCTATAGTTGTGCTGTGATAGGCCTAGGCTGCTGGAGGACATCAGGGTCTAATTTTCTCACTCTACTGATTTCTACTGTTCTTCAGTCTACTGTTCTCCAGTTTTGCATTGTATTACATTGAAATGACTGTCGTCATTTCAGCTTTTAACTTTTTGCTCTCTCTCATTTTCTTCATAGTAGGTACACCTGGTCTGGCGTTCTGTTAACTGTGACATCATCCTGAGAAGACGGCTCACCCGCTACTACCATCTAATGTAGAACAGATTACTAGATCAATGTGTGCTTCTGTGCTTTTTTGTCTCTCTTGTTGTGTCTCTGCTCTGTCTTCCGTAACCCCAGTCGGTCGAGGCAGATGACCGTTCATACTGAGCCCGGTTCTGCCGGAGGTTTTTCTTCCCACTATCGCTTCATGCTTGCTCAGTATGAGGGATTGCAGCAAAGCCATGTACAATGCAGACGACTCTCCCTGTGGCTCTACGGTTCCCCAGGAGTGAATGCTGCTTGTCGGGACTTTGATGCAATCAACTGGTTTCCTTATATAGGACATTTTTGACCAATCTGTATAATCTGACCCAATCTGTATAATATGATTGAACTTGATTTTGTAAAGTGCCTTGAGAAAGTAGTTGCTAATCAACTATGTGAACATTTACAAAGTAATGACCTACTTGAGGAGTTTCAGTCAGGCTTCAGAGCTCATCATAGCACTGAAACAGCTCTGGTGAAGGTCACCAATGATATTCTCATGGCCTCAGATAATGGACTTGTGTCTATACTTGTCCTGTTAGATCTCAGTGCTGCATTTGATACAGTTGATCACAATATTCTCCTACAAAGACTTGAGCATACTGTAGGGATTAAGGGAAAAGCATTAGGCTGGTTTAAATCTTATCTGTCGGACAGATTCCAGTTTGTTCATGTTAATAATAAATCTTCCTCAAACTCTAGGGTCACTTGTGGAGTACCACAGGGTTCAGTCCTTGGACCAATTCTATTTACTATATATATGCTTCCGATTGGCAAAATGATCAGACAGCATGGGATTAATTTCCACTGTTATGCTGATGACACTCAGCTATATTTATCCATAAATCCTGATGAATCCAATCAGTTACTTCAACTGCAGTCATGTCTTGATGACATCAAAAGCTGGATGACTTTAAATTTCCTGCATTTAAATTCTGACAAGACAGAAGTTGTAATCTTTGGGCCAGAGTCTTCAAAAAATAAAGTTCTTAATCAATCCCTTAATCTGGATGGCATTAACTTGGCCTCTGGTAATAAAGTAAAAAATCTTGGTGTTATTTTTGACCAAGACATGTCATTTAAATCCCATATTAAACAGGTTTCCAGAGTTTCCTTTTTTCACCTCCGGAATATCGCCAAAATTAGAAACATTCTGTCCAGGAGTGATGCTGAAAAACTAGTCCATGCATTTGTTACTTCAAGGCTGGACTATTGTAATTCTTTACTATCAGGAAGTCCACAAAATGCAGTTCGAAGTCTTCAGCTGATTCAAAATGCTGCGGCAAGAGTTCTGATGAAAATCAACAAGAGGGATCATATTTCTCCAATTTTAGCTTCCCTTCATTGGCTTCCTGTTAAATCAAGAATAGAATTTAAAATTCTCCTTCTAACGTATAAAGCCCTTAATAATCAAGCTCCATCATATATCAGAGCTCTGATTACCCCGTATGTTCCTAACAGAGCACTTCGCTCTCAGACTGCAGGTCTGCTGGTGGTTCCTAGAGTCTCTAAAAGTAGAATGGGAGGCAGATCCTTTAGCTATCAGGCTCCTCTCCTGTGGAACCAACTCCCAGTTTTGGTCCGTGAGTCAGACACCCTATCTATTTTTAAGACTAATGTTAAAACTTTCCTTTTTGACAAAGCTTATAGTTAGAGTGGCTCATACCCTGAGCTATCTCTATAGTTGTGCTGTGATAGGCCTAGGCTGCTGGAGGACATCAGGGTCTAATTTTCTCACTCTACTGATTTCTACTGTTCTTCAGTCCACTGTTCTCCAGTTTTGCATTGTATTACATTGAAATGACTGTCGTAATTTCAGCTTTTAACTTTTGCTCTCTCTCTTTTTCTTCATAGTAGGTACACCTGGTCTGGCGTTCTGTTAACTGTGACATCATCCAGAGAAGACGGCTCACCCGCTACTTCCATCTAATGTAGAACAGATTACTAGATCAATGTGTGCTTCTGTGCTTTTTTGTTTCTCTTGTTGTGTCTCTGTTCTGTCTTCTGTAACCCCCAGTCGGTCGAGGTAGATGACCGTTCATACTGAGCCCGGTTCTGCCGGAGGTTTTTCCTTCCCGTTAATGGGTGGTTTTTCTTCCCACTGTCGCTTCATGCTTGCTCAGTATGAGGGATTGCAGCAAAACCATGGACAATGCAGATGACTCTTCCTGTGGCTCTACGCTTCCCCAGGAGTGAATGCTGCTTGTCGGGACTTTGATGCAATCAACTGGTTTCCTTATATAGGACATTTTTGACCAATCTGTATAATCTGACCAAATCTGTATAATATGATTGAACTTGACTTTGTAAAGTGCCTTGAGATGACATGTTTCATGATTTGGCGCTATATAAATAAAATTGAATTGAATTGAATTGAATTGAGATGACATGTTTCATGATTTGGCGCTATATAAATAAAATTGAATTGAATTGAATTATCTACCTGGACGTTCTCTGGAGGACTGAAACGCCTCAGTCAGTGACGTCAGTCTGTGGGTCTGGGTCTGTCGGGGCAATGAGAGAAGTTTCGTCTCCTCTCTCCGTTTCTGTCGCTCGACATTTTCTTGCTCATGGTTTTTCCCGTGCTTAGATACATTTGTTGTGTTTCCACTGAATTTAACCGGCTTTTTACAAAACATACAGCTTGATTTCATTTATGGTATTAAAATATATCCAAACGGCACTACTTTCCCTCTTCATGTTTTTTTCGCTCCTGCGTCTGAGCAGCAGCAGCGCGGTTGTTTGTGTGTTGAGTGTAGAAGGAGCTGATTGGCTTGCCGCTGAGCCTGCGTGCTGATTGGCTGGAGCCACTGAGCCATGTACGAGAGGGGAGGGGAGTTGTCCCGGGCCCACATGCCCTTGCGCTCTGCAAAAGTACAGCTCCCATACCACACTGTTGCACAGTTGGTCAGGATGCTTTCTATTGCACAGCGGTAGAAGTTCACCAGGATAGTCGAGGATAGCTGATTTTTCCTCAGTGTCCTCAGGAAGAAGAGGCGCTGGTGAGCGCCTCCTCAGGAAGAAGTGGCCACCACTTCTGCTCTCTCTAATCTCTCCATAGAAGAATCACTGGTCTATGTTTCTGTAATTAGCCAAGTCTCCTTTCAGCTGCATGAGCTATTGCTGCCTTTAACTTTGATACTTGGCCATGTGATTTTGTTTAGCCTTGTCTGTTTCTTGGACAAAGCCACTGAAGGAGTCAGACCCACTGCTGGTACTGACTGATGTACTGTTTTTCATCCCATCTTGTCCTACTAGCTCAGTGCTTCTCTATCCAGCTGTTTTTCTCTTATTGGAAGCCACAAACGTTACCGCTCAGTTTTTCCTTCCTATAGAAAGATGTGCTTCTGTCCTGTTGTGTGTTTGCTGGATCTTCTCAAAGCCTCACCCGTTTGAGGCAGATGGTCGCTCACATCAAGACAGGCTTGGCTGAATGTTTAATTCTGTTGAAAGGGCGTTTCAGCATTTCTGCTGCTGTCACATGCAAGCGACTTCCCTAGATAAATAAGGCTTTATCACATGATATTAGAATTTGACTGCACTTTATTATAACTAGGCCTGGAATAAAATGTATGACCCATGTTTCTCTGGCATTTGTTAGTGGGTTGGAGATATTAGGCAGCATGTGAAGATTTGTCCTTAAATGGATGTGATAAAAACAAGAAAATCAGGCTGCATCAGGATTTGATTGAGACTGCAGAGGGTCTAAATGTGAAGGATTGACAACTGGGTCACAGCATCTCTGGAACCACAGCTCTTGTGGGGTATTCCAGGTCTTCAGCGGTCTGTATGTATCAAAAGTGGTTGAAGGAAGGAGTTTTGGGGAACCTGAGTAAAAAAGGCTGTTCTCTGTGGCCCAGTTCAACAAACAAGCTACTGTAGTTCAAATAATTCATGCTGATTCTGATAGAAAGGAGTCAGAATACTCAGGACATCATTGTTTTGTAGTGTATGGATCCACAGAAAAGTGTCAATAATGGCCCATGGACAATGGGCACACAAGCATCCAAACTATTCCATAGAGAACTGAAAGCAGGTGGGCTGGTTTTCCTTTACCTCACGTGGCCTGATGCGGGTTGGTTCAGTACCTGTAACAGAAATGGCACCAGTGTGAATGGCAAGTACAAGGGGTGATGGTTTGGGAAAACCTTCAGTCCTATCATCCATGTGGATTTTACTGTGACACATATCACCTCCGTTGTCCTGTGACAGACTGGTGACCTGTCCAGGGTGTACACGGCCTCTCGCCCATTGAATGCTGGAGATAGGCACCAGCACCCGTCGCATTCCCAACAGGAATAAGCGTGACAGAAAATGGATGGATAGATGGACATATCACCTCCCTAAGCAGTGCTGAAGACTTTATAGAAAGAGTAGAACCCCATGGCGGTGGCCTCTGTAACAGGACAATGTTCCTGCCCTAAATGATCTGCCTCATCGGCATACATGCCTTCTAATTTGTCATAATGCAACAGAAAACAAAGCAGGTTGGTGTGATACCTTCTGAAATCTCTTACAGTTTCTCTTAAGAAGAACCTTTGCTGACTAAGAAGAGGTAAAATTTTATTTTTTTCCAGGAGACATTTCGTTTTTTTTTTCTTTTCTTTAGGATTTCTATAATGAATTCAATAAAATGCCACTGGTATAGCTTAAAATTTACAAAGGATTTGTTGAGTGAACACACCACCCAAAAAGTGTGGTGAATAAATACTGAACTTTTGTCAAATTAGGTTTAGTGGCATACACTGTTAAGAAATATTAAGAACAAAGGAGGAAAGGAACTTGTTTTCAAATTCTTTATTTTGCAAAACAGAAGTAATGTTTCACAGTATTTGCTATTTTATGGCAGCTATTTAGCCATTTCTAATACAGAAATCAGAGAGCAGGAGGACAGTGTAGCCGTTCCTATTTAGAAGCAGCTATTCTAACAGTTTAGCGTCAGATCCAAGGTGAGCCTAGACAGAGAGGAATTCACAACCAGGTGAGAAAATCCAAAGGAAGAGAAAACCACAACAGAGCCGTCCAAGCTCTTCACACGGAAGACCTTCCTTCAGACATGCTTAAACTTCATGCCACATTAAGACACCTCCCCCTTAACATACACCATGTCACCTGATTGTACATGCTACAAGCCTTTAAGTTCCACTTCAGTAAAAGGTCAGATGAGAGAAAACCAGAAAAGAAAGAACAGAAACACAAACACAAAGGGTGAAAGAACAGGATGCTGCTTTAATTCCCCATTTGATCCACTGATGAGAGCTACACATCACAAAACTTTGCATACACTGAATGTAGAGGTTCAAAACAGAGATAATGCTGATTGCTTTATGCAGATCCAGTTCCCTTACTAGTTTCCTTTTTAGTCGGTGGTTTTAATGATGTGAAAACAGAGTGGGGGAAGGAGTTTGCAGCTCTGTCATAAATCTGCTAGGAGTGTTTTTAAACAACACTTAGAGTAACTCATGTGAAGATAGTGGTTTAGCTGCTGTGTTGCAGGCCAAGAAACGAAACACTACTAGGATTGCACAAAGGTCTTTGGGGTGATCTTAGAATTAAACCATGAATTAAAAGGTGAGGTAGTAGGTGAGCCCCTTGGGATCACAGGTTTATTCCTCAACAGATAAAGTCCACCAGAATCCCCAGTGATTCCTGAGGATGGTTGCGGTAACAGTGCTGGTGGATCTGGATGCCCCTCGCTTCGAGCGTCAATACTGTGGTGGCAGTGTTTGGAGGAAATGCACAATATCAATATATTCCACTGGAGTGCTTGTTAAAGTGTAACAGTAAAACTTTGGGATGGCTGAAAAGCTCAGTTTAGTCAAAAGGTGTAAACAGATTGTAGTTCACAGAAGAAACAGGAAATGTCCCTGACAATAAAAACCAGCCGTCGGTGGCTGACCGGGCTCACATACAAGTGCAGATTCAAAGTAACGGGCTGTGTCGGCTCAATGAAGCAACCTTTGAAACACTGTAATGCGTCAGTAATGTGTAACCTAGGACTCCTGTTGCAGAGCTGAAGGATGAAGAAAGGTGTAGGAGAAAGGCACATCCTCCCTCGTCTACTGGAGGACAATCTTCGTTTAGGAGAGCTTTACTGCAACAGATCAAAGCAACATGTCAGTGTTGTATAGACGGTTCAACCTCCCAATTAATTTCTCTTGGTCTACATCTCTAGTTGGAAAGTACACAAATATAGACATGAGGGAGGATCTATGTTTTACCTAGAAGCACATCGTGTTCATTGCCTAATCTAACATAACCCAAACAATTAAAGGCTCAATACCTTTGTTGATACTACTGCATTTGCATCCTAAGAAGACGTCGCCTACCCTGAATAGCAAAGTTTAAAGAGCCATGTTAATTTTGATTTTAGATCCAACCACATGCTTGGTAAAAAAAAAAAAAGGAACTATTTTTAGAATTTTATAAGCACTTGAAAATATAACATTTTCTTGTAGAGATGCACCGGTCAGGCTTTTACAGTCTCATATTAATTTTGGGGTTTTGATTTTTTTGTGTTAATTTGGCTGACTGGCAGGTTTATTGATAGGTGTAATAGTTTAAATCTAGTTGAGAATTAAAGATTTAAAAGATTATCTCCATTTGTGTAAAAAAAGTGTCTCTCAGCAGAATCATATTTTTAGAAAATGTAAAAATTCCACCAAACAAAACTGGTTGTTGTGCTTTACATTGAGAGAAACCAGAGTTTTTGGTTTTGAGGTATTTAATGAGCAGTGAAAGATATTGGATTTTCCAGTATCTGAGCTGCATCTGAAAGCTGGTTACAGAAGGTTGGAAATATTTAGCCAATTTTGATCTCTTGCTGACTGCGTGGTGCATCACTATTTTCTAGTCATAATCCTTACATTTAAGTTCTACTTAAAATCTTAAAAATTTAAGTTACCTCAGAGGCAGGGTTACTGTCATCTTCTGGATCCAGAATGATTCTACCAGTCATGGGACCAACTCCTAGGACCTTGGGCCTTTTCTCTTCTTTAGGCGTTCCTTCCAGGACAACAACAATGTATTCTTTGCTTGTCTTGTCTACTAGTGCTGGAGTTTCCTGCATGACTGCTGCAACCTCTGCAGGTGCAGGGTCCTCTTCGACAACGGCTGCAACCGCTACAGGTGCCTCTTCGACAATGTCTGCAACCTCTGCAGGTGCAGCGGCCTCTTTGACAACTGCTGCAACCTCTGCCAGTGCAGCGGCCTCTTCGACAACTGCTGCAACCTCTGCAGGTGCAGGGGCCTCTTTGACAACTGGTGCAACTTCTGCAGGTGCAGGGGCCTCTTCGGCAATGGCTGCAACCTCTGCAGGTGCAGCAGCCTCTTCGCCAATGGCTGCAACCTCTGCAGGTGCAGGGGCCTCTTCGACAACTGGTGCAACCTCTGCAGGTGCAGGGGCCTCTTCGACAACTGGTGCAACCTCTGCAGGTGCAGCGGCTTCTTCGACAATGGCTGCAACCTCTGCAGGTGCAGCGGCTTCTTCGACAATGGCTGCAACCTCTGCAGGGGCCTCTTCGACAACAGCTGCAACCTCCGCAGGGGCATCTTCGACAACGGCTGCAACCTCTGCAGTTGCAGGGGCCTCTTCGACAACGGCTGCAACCTCTACCGGTGCAGGGGCCTCTTCGACAACGGCTGCAACCTCTACAGGTGCAGGGGCCTCTTCGACAAGCGCTGAAGCCTCTGCAGGTGCAGGGGGCTCCTCAACAGCTGGTGCTGCATCTACTGGTGCAGGGGGCTCCTCAACAACTATCTCTACCTCTGTTGGTGCAGGGGCCTCCTTGGCAACCTCTGCTGGTGCTAGGGGCTCATCAGCAACAGGTGCAGCCTCTATTGGTAAAGAAACCTCCTGAATTGGTGCAGGGCCTTCTTCAACTGGCTTAATGTCTACTGGTGCTGTAGCCTCTTCAACTAATGGTACCTGTACCGAGAGTTTCTCAACAACAGGTGCAAGTTGTAAAAAGGCTGGGGGCTCTTCTGACAATACATCAGCGGGCGCAGGGGACTGCTTGGTTGGTGCTACTTCTGTTTCAGAAGGCTTTCCATCCTCCACTGGTGAAACATTCTCCTCAATAATGGGCACAGCCATGCCTAAAGTACTTCCATCTGAAACCTCTGCAACAGCAGGGGTCTCCTTTTCAACTACTGATAGCGGAGGCTCTTGTTCGGTGGGTGCAGAGTCATCCTTTTCTTCGTCTTTCTTCAGTAGCTCTAATGCAGAGGCAGCTGCCAGCGGCACTGCAACACAAAATCGATCCATCTAAACGTCACAACTGCTCAAGAATTTCCCCACATTTAACACACAAGTTGAAGTGGTAATGTAGATAACATAATTTGTGAAGCTCTTCCAGTGACTCATGATCGTTTATGGACCAGATAGCAACTACATGCAGTTTTAATGTTAACGGTGAAAACGGGGATTAGGAGGACTAAAATTAGACATAAAAAAGTGTGTTGGTAAAGGAATACACCAATCAATTGTTGCAAACAGTGATTTGTAATAAGTAAGTATAAAACAAATTTTAGACTTATAATTAGTTACTTTTACACGGAAAATGCGTACAATTATCCAGGGAAACGCTACACAAACTTAGGAGTTAACCCAAATGCTCCAAATTGAAAGTATTTGTGCATCCTAAAAAAAGACTTGGTTCAGTCTTTGTTTCATGCAATAACCATCATGCAACATATGGCCTAAATGCCATGTGTATTTACGTTAAAACTGAAAGCAAGGAGCCCATTATGTTAAAATTATGACCCAAAAGCATTCTGCAAAATGGGTTAGAAACTACCTTTTTGAAAACAAAGTTATTGTTTTTTGGTGGGGTGAGTACAAACTTGACCCAGCTACAGCCATTCTGTCTAGAGCAATGGGCCGAGCAAACATTGCACCAAACATCTTGTAAGCAATTCTACCAAATACTAAAGAGATGTGTGTAAAATTTGAATTTATAGTAATAAACATTAAAAGCTGAAAAAATGTGTCATAATTCTGAATTTTAGAAAATATAAATAAAGTTTGTAATCCAAATTAATCTATAACAACAAAAGTTAACGGCGGTGAGAAAAAACATGGTCATGTCCCTTTTATCCAATGTACGGAAATATCTGGTTTCATGTATAAATACTGGATGGTCCCAGTGCTGATCTGGAGGAGAAACACCGATTCAGACAAATCAAGGACGGCAGTAAATATCTTAGTTTAACAAAAGCTTTATTGTAGGACCTCATGAAATAATACCTGTTCACAGTGCTCATTGTCCAGTTATAAGCAAAATAAAAATATGATCACATTTGATTTGATTTGCCTTGTAAACTAAGAATGAATTATGAATTCTTCACAGCATTTGTGACGCTAACATTTCTCTTGACAATTTGACACTTTTAGAGAAGAGCACAGCGCAGCCGTTACAGAGTTGGAACATAGCTTTGCATTAGGACACATGTGTACCACAGTAAGAGAGAAACATACATACACGTACTCTGTGATACTCAGAACAGCAGGTCAACATTACAGAAGCTTAGAGTAAAGAAAAACAGCTTGGTCAAATCTGTATGGCATTAGGGGCTTTACAACAAAATGGTACCAATAATATTGGAGCATCTAGTCTTAACATGTTGCTGGTTTTACACCATTAAAAGCCAAGATGTAACCTTAACAGTTAAAGATGGGATTCTGGTTAGAAATTGGGGCCTGCATGCCTGATGAGGGTTAATGTGGATGAATAAGGTTTGTAGTTGTTGAGTGATCACATTTATTTCACCCATAACTGCAAATGAGCATTGCATGAGAGCTCACGGCCACGTGGAAAAGTGCAGATGTACTTCAGAGAGCTTGTTGTTTATGACGGTGCACGACAAGGTAAGAACCTGAACAAAATCAGACAGTCTACACCGCACACACCAAAGAGTTCAAGTCACTTTCAGCAACCGCTGCCCGTTCACAGCCGCTCCAATAAATAAAAAAGAAAATATACACTTTCTCAATAACAGGAGACAGGGTGCAATAAGAGATGAGCCCAGACACCTGAGGAGAAGCAGCTAGCCTTGAGTGGTTCTACGGACTGGGACTGGCCTTACTGCTCCCTGTGATGTTAAACCAGTACTGATGTCAGGGGGGTCCTAATCAGGTGTGTGGTGGTGTACATGTCTCCCTGTAGTTAATGTGTGGAACCTCGGGCTTCCTCAGATTAAGAGCTCGTACCATCGCTTTGGGTCTCCTCTGCACCGACCGCGGCAGGTTCTGCCACAGCCTGAGCAGCCTCTTCCACTGCCTCGGCCACTTTGGTCACTTCCTCTGCAGCTGCCTCCACTTCCTGTGCCACTTCGGCGACGGCCTCTGCGGCCTCGGCGACGGCCGCAGCAGCCTCGGCGACCACCTCGGCCGCTTCCTCCACGATGGTCTCTGCTTCAGCAGCAGCAGCCTCCTCTTCCCCAGCTTTAGCCTCTCCGTCTGCAGCGCACAGAGAAACAGATGCTTAGACGCCTCCATTGACTAGTGGAGCACTCCTGAATTCACATATCTGAGGAATCTAAGAGACTAAGTTAGACCAGAATGTAACTGGATACAAAGCTTACTATAAGGTGGGACTGTTTTTATACAACTTGGACCTAATTGAATTTGCCATCATTGGACCCATTTGTCTTGCACAGATTCCACATTTGTTTAGAATCAGTTTGGCTGAAATACAGGAAAATTTGAAGTTTACAAAGATACTATGACTGGGTGATTTCCTCAGACTGGTTTAAAATCAGTGTTTCCCAAACTTTCCAGCTTCAGTCTCAGAAAATAACTGTGTCTGAGACTTGGAGCTGGTCTATTACTACTGAATGTACAGAAAGGCGGCATGGGCTGGTATGATATTCCTACAGTTTAGTGGAATTAAAAAATAGAGAGTAAGCACCTGCTACGCACAGTATCAGCCTTTTCTTTTTATAGCTCAACACAAGTGAAAGCTGGTTAGTCAGACGGTCTGTAAAGGAGCTGACAGCCAGCCTGCATTCTGCTGCTTTGCAGAAATTAAGCTCATAGCTTGTCCACTGCACTTTATATATTGTTTTTCAGGTTTTTGTGGCACTAGTGGCTCATTTTTACAAGGTAGACTCACAGGGAAAGGGGGTTTGAGAGAGGGGGAGTCTGTAATCGAACCAGGGTCAGCTGCGCCAAGGACAAAAGCCTCCGTACATGGGTCATGCACACTACCCCTGCATCATCGGAGCACGCCCGCCCACTGCACTTCAAATACAGTTAACATAGGAGTCGTCTCTCTTGGCATCTCATTAGAGGGACTTTAAAAGATCTTTTATGCAGTTTTGCAAAGTGGAGAGACAGGAAAGTCTGATAACTGCTACCAGAATGTCTGACATCTGTAGTTCTTTTTGTTGTTGAAAAATTACAGATTTAGATAAAATTATATATTCCATATTACAAACATCTTTCCAATCTCATCACCTATGACCATTTTTAAACTCTACAAAGGTGTTTATTTGCTGTTTAATCCCTGCACAATCAGATAAAACATTCTTTCCTAGTTTTCCCCATTGCCTGCAAATACTCCTAGGGTGTTTCATGGTGTCTTGACGACTCCAAGTAGTGAACATATAAACTATGTACGTCATACCTAGGAGGCTTACAAAACAAACATTAATATTCATGACAGAGTCTCTAATTAGGTTTAGAGAGTTTATCCAGTTATTCCAAATGTGAACAAATTTGTCTCACTGCAGCATCAACCAAGTCAAAGTTAAACTGTACTTCAATTCTAAAAACAAAGTTTAAGGTTTTATGAATGTCTCTCCAGTATAAACTCATTTTAGGACACTCCCAGACATCTCAATTTCAGTCCAGATTTGAACATGCCCCATGCCTAATACAGCTATGTGTGCTGCTGATGAGTGTTATAAAACAGGTACCGTATTAACACAGTTGCAACAAATGGGACATTAACTGATTAATGATGACTCATTTCATGTCAAACCAATTTGGATGCAAACTTGAGCAGCAACTGGCGTTAATCAGCCCAAAGAGGTGATCAGAGCAGGAATTTAGGAAGCACTGCTTTAAACACCATTGAAAGCAATGAAAAGGATGGCTTTCTGCAGAAGGAAAGAAAAGAATTGATGAACGTTCAAAATAGCACGTCTTTCATCTGTTTGACTGTCCAACCAAATCACTGGCAACCAAGATTTGTTTTAGTTTTTAGACATCACAATACACCCTTTACTGTAATCTGCCCATCTTGTCCGTGTTGAGCCATTTTAAAACCCACACTCACCAGATTCACACTGATCAGCCATGACATGATCTCCGGCAGGTGAAGGACCAACAAATATTATTGTAATGGCACCTGGCAGTGAATGGGATTGATAATGTTCTGAGCAAACTACCCATCCTTGATGTTACTGTGTAGGAAGTAGGTGTTAAGAATGTAAGCAACACAGGAGGAAGGAGATTAATCATCTCCACAGCTGTAGCTCCCACCAGAGCTGGGACAGAACAGAAGAACCACGTGGATGTTAGGAGTGAACACTGGCCTGTTCTGGCTGATCCAATATACCAGCACCCAATGTGTCCCAGTGTCAGGTTTGGATTTAGAATTTTTGCCGAAATCTAATTCTTTTTTTTTTTTACATGGCCGTTCCTACTACTATTAAATGGGGGCGCCATCAGACTTCTGTCTGAACGGCTCAAGACCGCAAAGCGACCAGCATGCACACATGGAGATGTCACAGAGCAGCTCGTCATTAAAAAGCTGTTGAGCGATGGGAGCCGAGAATATTAAGACCACATCATAGTGAGATGAAGGTAAGAAGAAAGCAGCAGAGCTATCAACAATAGTCTGTTATGGAGCGCTAACTGCTGCTGCTGTGTGTGGATGTGATGTGTAGTTTGAGTCAGGAGAGTAACGTGAAAGACGGATAAACTGTGACATGACCCTTTAGACTGCAGACGGTTTAAAAAATATCCATTACATATCTGAATTAGTATCACATATAAAAAAATTGGGTTGCATTTCCCTGCAGTGTGAACATAGCCTTAATGATGGTCAAATCACAGCAGTCCTTCACGGTTCTACAGACCTCGTCTCGCTAGATCTGGCTTGGAAGCAAAGCAGGAAGGGATACCAAGGTGTGGACCCAGAACGGTATGACTGATTGGTGTACACCAGTGAGGTCTAAAGGGTAAATCCCAGTATGATGGGCAAACTCTGATCGGGAAAAACATTATGACAACCTGCATGATAACCAGTTGGTCCCACTGTTGCTGCCAAAACAGCCCAGACCCATGAAGGTATGGGCTCAGCAGACCCCCAAAGTTGTGCTGTAGCTTCTGGTACCAAGACTCTTAAGTTCTATGAGATTCAAGGTGGGATTTAGACCTATTTATCCAGCACATCTCATGGGTTCCCCACCGGGTTGGGATCTCAGGAATATGGAAGCCAAGTGTCAAATCCTCCAACTTGTCTTGAACAATTGTAGCGTTATTCAGATGAAGACGCCACAGCAGTCAGGTGTGGTCTGCTGTTGTGACCCCGCCACCAGCTCACTACTGTTCCTTCTTTGGACCACTTCTGATGGACACCGACCAACGACTAAGAACACCCCACCAGAGCTGCAGTTGAGAACACGCTCAATCCTTACACTTTCCCATTCCTTCAGCTTTTAACAAGGCAACTTCAAGGACAATCCCAGCCACTACTAGGTGCCATGATGAGGAGAATCATTTAACCGTTCCTGGCTTTGTTGTATGTACCTTGTATGTAGAATGACAAATAAAGCACTTTCCTTTAGTAATGTTATGCCAGAGCAGCACATCTACAGACAGCTGCAGCGTTTCTTTCCCCTGCTCCTGAAACTCTACTTGTTGATATCTAAAAGACCTGCCTCGTCTCCTAGAACTCAAATGGTAAAGAGATGAAGTCATGCCCAGGACAGACAGGCTGCATGCACACTCAGGATGGGAAGGAGGTCAAGACAGGGAGGGGAGGGGTAAATCAGAAGGGCCGGGCAGGGAGTGGGATCAAGTGCAGGATAGAAAGGGTCAAGTGGAAAGTTGGTTCTTACCATCAAATTAACAAGTTAGGGTTATCTGGAACTGTGAAAGCACATTGAGACAGCAGTGAGACAGCCCAGGTAGGTTGTGTGTCTTTAATTTGTAAATGAGGGATCCTTCCATCACTTGCTGCACATTAGATCACAAAGTACAGAAAAGTGTGGGACACAGCAGGCTTAACCCTTCAGTGATGACGGCGTGTGATAACAGCTATGGGTCTGCTGAGCAACAGAGGAAAGGTCTGGACATGTCAGTCTGCTGGCTTTACTTAGAGGCGAACAGTTCAACGTAGTCATTTCAAGAGATGACATCAACGAAAATAATGCGCTCTGTAACAGAAATGCTGTCACCTACCGCAGGGCATGCACATGTGTTCGTCTGGGTGGCTCTCAACAACATTTAATACAACATGCTTCCCACAACCACAGAGGTGTTAACAATAAGACAGTCCAGAAAAAGCTCTCAAAGTTCCTCAGGCAGATCCTTTAGAGAACGTCCCGAAGTTCTTTATGGGAGAGGAGAAAAGGAGGAGGAGGAGGAGGAAGAGGAGAGGGATTTTGTTTTCCTGTTCACATCCAGTTCTAGACGAACATCCATGCGGCCACACAGGACCTTAGCTTTAAGCATTATGCTGAAAGAGTAGAGACACAAAGTGTTAGAGTCTGAAGGAGGATGTTCTGCTTTTAAACAGCTATGTTCACACAACATCTGTTCAACCACTGTAGCTGGGTGGCAGCACGAACACAGGTGGAACACAGACAGTGCCCGCTAGCTCTGGTGATGCCATACGGGGGGTGTTAACCTCTTCTTCTTACCCGGAAACCGTATGAATGCAGACAACAGAGGAAGGTTAGGTGGAAATCGGGGGCGTGTTGCATTAGTGCATCACTAAAGCCTGGACTGTAAGACAGTTGTTAGTGCACGCTGTTTAGTTTGTGAGCCACATCCACTGGTGTCATGCTTGCTCCTGGTTTATTTCTGTTGCACCCTCATTATGTTCCTTATCTGGCTTTACACACTAAGGCATACATGGAAGAAGAAAAACCATAAACAACCTTTTTGTGATACAGATTTTGTTTCCTTCCTACTAAACAGGTTTAAACATGTGAACTACGACTATAAATTCTAAGATTTATTTGGCATCGGGACCAAAGGTACTTATTTTGGTTTCTTCGGTCAAAAATGGATCCACTTTCAGCTGTGGAACCATCTGGCTCATGATTAGCCACTGAGGACTTTACAGGGGTTCCTCGTGGACAGGGTAGACCTTTAAGTGGGAATCCATCCATTACCGTCTGCTGAAACATGAAACCTGTTCCAGGTTTACTTCAACCGCTGAAACATGCCTTTTATTCAACTGAGATGAATTTTAGAGACAACATTGTTCAACATTATCATGGTCCTAGTAACCTTGGAAATGAAAAGGACATTTGACTTTAGACCAGGATTGCATCTTTAAAGATGTCCTTTAGTCTAACTAAGTAATGACTTCACTCTTAAGCAACCTATTGTTAAACCTTTTCACCGGTCCAATGCGTGCTCCGAGCTGATCAGAAAACAACAGATGGTGATGCAAGGGAAGCAAGGCCAGTCTGACCTGTGGGCTGAACCTTTATATGTGCAACACAACTTGCCTTCAGGAAAATTAAAAAAGCTGAGACAGGGGAGGAAATCTAGCATGGCGCAACATCATTTGTTAAAACAGTGGAAGCCTGTGTGAGCCCAGCTCCCTGCTGATGCTGAACTGCGCTCCCACCTCATCAAGATCAGCCAGACCCATCGTTTCATTACCCTCCAAATGCTCTCTGAGATACAAAGCAGACACCATGGCTGGCTGTGAAAACAGCCACAGAAGTCTGCTGGCATTTAGCTTCAACAACCATGGTTCTGCAGCATCTACATGTGTCCCTGCTTCAACACTCCTGAATCAAATGGCTCCATCCTCATCGACTCATTTAGTTCTGCAAAAGCCTGTGAAGAAGGCATCGTTTTGAACCAGAGCCGTATTCACAAAGATTGTCAGAGTCCTCTCAGAGCTCCTTTCTTAGCCTAAAACGTTCTTCCTAGGTCTTCTGTCTTCATTCACATAGTTGCTGAGAGCGACTGAGCAACAAGACTGCAGAAATTTATGTGTTGAAAGTTAAACTGGTCCCTGGATCACGGTGCCAATAGGCAGACATGGAGTGGTGTTGCCATTCCAAGTCTGCTGCAGATCAATGCAGCTTTTTCTCTGTGCGCCTTGGTGCATTGACGCACCAGCCTGGAAAGGGAAGCGCTGCGTACAGCAATCAAAAGCAGGGAGCAAACTTTTAGATCACCATTTAGGCTACTGACATCATCATACAATACAGAAAATACTTTCTCACCTCTTTCATATATTTTTTGTAAATCTTTCCACTTTTTATTGATGATTATCCAACATTTTTCTCATTTACTCTAAATAAAATTATGTTAGGTAGAGCCGCCTTTAACTTGAGGATCTGAAACTAATAAATTTTACCCTATCGTAAAGTTTACCTTATATAAATATTATAATTGTATGATTGTTAAAGAGGTTTATGTGCTCATTTCCTCCACTGTTCAGGTGGTGGATCAGCCAATCAGCTCTCTGTTTCCACCATCTTCCTGCTTCAGACACTCACTAAAAATCCTCCTCTCTACTCCTAACATTATGTCACTTTAGAAGCTCTCTTAGGCCTAAGATGCTTTGTGAATAACTTATCTTACTGGGGTAAAATCCTAACAAAAGGATTTTTCCTAAAACGACGTCAGTAAGAGTTACTTTTAGTCTTAGGAATCTTTGTGAATACGGGCCCAGGTGTTTTGGATGGAGGACAGGATTTGGGACCCTGTTTACGCACACATTCACCAATGATAACTGGGGTCATTTCTTACCCTGAATAATGTACAAAATGTAAGAGATCTTCTCTGTCCTACTGCTTTCTTCATTTGGAACTAGAACTAGGCTCCATTATGCAGAACAAGTCAGCTTGGTGCGCCTTTTCCCTGTGAGGGGTCTGGTCAGCAGGAGTCAGATCAGAGGGATTATTTGTTCCAGCAGCAGGGTGGTTAACGTGTTTACAGCAGATCTAATTCAAGCTGGGTCTGAGAGAGCAGCCTGGAGAGCTCTCAGGCACTGACACTACTCACCCTCATCCGCATCGCCGCCTGCAAGAAAACAAACAAACAGGAAGTTAGCGTTTCATCTCTGTGGGTTTTTATTTTCCACAGTTAAACCGAAGGAAAAGCTTTGATTTAAACCTCCTTAGAGCTGAGCCTGGCAGGGCGGTTTGACACGCCTGAGCCAGCAGACATGCTCCAGCACACAGACACTGTGTGATGGGAACCTCTGCAGCATTCTAGGATGGGTTCTCCTGCTTTAAACAAGTAATAAAAGGTTCTAGTCAAACTTGTTATTCCTGCCCTTCCCTTTCCTGATGACCTAAGGGTGGCTGACAGTTTTGACATTTTTACAAACATGTTTAGAACTTGGATTTTACTTCAGTGAATCTTATTTCCAATAATATTTGTTATTTAACCTCCATTTTCTACCTGTTTATTTTATGTGTTTGGTTCTGCTGCATTCTAAAAGCGATCTTGATGTCCAATGCCACTTTTCCTGCTGTCAGGTCTCATAAACGAAACGTAAATAAAAGTATTGACATGATGTGGAAGATGAACTCTATCCTATAGCAGGAGATCACAGATCTGCAGCAACTGTTGCCGTCTTCTCACCAGCAAACGTCCAGTAAATAATCACACACACATCGACCGTGCTGACAAATCCTGACTCAGAGCCAGCCTTCTAAGCAGTTTTCTCGGTTTTGAAGCTGATCCTCCGCTACACTCCAGGTCCACACGGATCTGGACCTGTGTCCAGCTGTACCTGACAGCAGCTCTACGCCGTTTACATCGGGGCTTGGCTTCCGTCACGCTTTACTGGCCGCGCTGTGCAGCCACGATGCTATATGTCAGCAGTTCCACTCGTCAGCTGGGATCAAACAGCCTAATCGGGTCCATCTACAACACCAGACACGGGCTGTTGGTAGTCAGCCAGCTGAATCTATAAACAGGCCGCTGGGGCTGCGTCTGGCCACAGATGGGTTGGCATGGCAAGATTAGTTGAAAGGAATGAAGCACTTCAACAGGACTGAAAAGGAAAATCAGAGAGCCAGGGTACAGCCCAGTCAGTAAAAAAATAAGGTTTTTACCTCACAGAGATGCAATATTTTACTAACAACTGAGCCCTTCTTTCAGTTCTTTATTTGGGCGGTGACAGTGATGCAGCGCAGAGACCTGGGGGGTGTTTTACTGAAGCAGAGATGAAATGTCAGCGGTGTGGGCGATATAGTCATGCTGTTGAAAGGGTGGGAAATATAAATGCTAAATATTACTTATTGGACATTACAGCAATCTTAATATCGGCCCAGATTTCAATATCTGTGCATCCCGTTTCCTAACAAATACCTGCAGGAGCCGCAGGTACAGCGAGGTGCAGACTGACTGAAAACAGCTTCACTCAGGGTGAAACCACGGGAAAGACAGTGCGCCTTCCCCGTTAGCGGGGTCTAAAGGTTGGTGTGAACACAGACGTTGACGCTGAAGTTTTAGACCCTGTACATCCCATAGTACCGGTAGACAGTCGGAGCAGAGACTGCAGACCCAGCTTGGTTTATCTGAGCTGTAGAATAGAGGCCGAGGCCTGCTGCAGCCTCCTAGACCAGGGGCCCAGCCAGGTTTCTGAGCGCTCGCCTACCCACCAGCGGAGCAGACGCTGCCCGCTCACGCTGCTCCTGCTGCTCTCACTGAATGCATCCCAACAACATCCACTTCTACGCAAATCACGCACTATGTTTAACAGGAACGATCCAAGGTGGGCTTGGCAGCCTTCAGTCACCTGCTTTAACCATCAGAGGGTTTGGCAGGTCTCAGGTTTCCGGCACCAAGGGTTTTACTGCATTCACGTAAATCTGATTATTAACGTTCTTTGAGATAAACCCAGGATGAAACTGCACCAATTACTATCGTTTCAGCGGGACTCCAAAAGCAGCTAAGGTCCACTCAGACAGGACTTGCCTTTAGGTGGCCAGGGTTTAGGCGTCCACTCCGTCTTGGGTCTGGCTCTAATTTCACTGATGCGCTCGTTGAACCTCTCATGATCTGAGGTCACAGTCACATATGCCTGGAGAACGGGAGAACATCTCAGTGTTCAAAACACACACACACAGCATTTATGTTTTTGGATAAACTTGCACTGATACTTTTTTTGAGAGCAGATGGAAACCAGATCACTTACGTATGACAGGGCCCCAACCAGAGCTCCACTGCACAGCACGGTGTACAGGATGTTCTCCCCAGACCCGCCAGGGACTGACGACATGGCCCGCCGCTGCACACCTGGAAGGCAGGAGAGGAGGCGTGTTAGGAGGCGCCCACCAGCAATCCACGGGTGGTGCTTCGATCACACTGCGTCACTTTGAGCTTGTGTTGTAGAAGGCTCCAGGAAAACGGCTTCTCCCAAACTGCCAAGTCAGCAGCATGCAGCCCCGGCCATGATGAGTCAGGCTTCTGCTGACGTCACTACTGAGCAGGGCTCCAGCAGGGCAGGAATAATGTGCAGACAAGCAGGAAGCTTCAGCTCTGTTAATGTGAAACGGATTTGTGCCAAAGCCCCTTACAGGGCTCTGCTAACACATCAGGCCTTTTCCTCCCAAAGCTTTCGTTTTCATCGGCTTGTGAAGCAATGTCAGGACGCGGCAGTTAACCAGCTTCATGTTTAGGCTGATAGCATTTTACTCTCCTGGTGGAATTATTCAGACAAAAATAAACTAAATCATCTCCGGGGGTTTTAAACCTAACAGTCAGCACCTCTCGGCTGGAAACGCCAAACAACCAGTTGTGCAAAACAGGATATTTATTTCATTCCAGAAAATTAAACAAGTATTTTTTTTATTATTCTTTCCAATTTGGTTTCTCAGTTTTCTATCATTGAGAGTAAACCTGACTTATCATCTTTCCTCCGTGAGAGCAGAGGGACCAGCTTTATTCACTCCTGTGTTTCTCCAACAGTGCATTTATTCTCAGGACTCCCATTCCAGCCCTACGCTACTTAACAACGTTATTACCAAAGAGAGAACCTGAAAAGGTAGAAAAATGACAACTATTACACTGAAGACTCCTTGGAAGGTGAACATATTAACCTTTTACAGTGTGTAGGTATTGCACAAAAGGTACACCACACAGAAACTGACTGCATGTGCTCTGTGGGGGCAACCGCTGTCAAAACATTAACCTTCCGCGGCAGTAGAAGCCCAGATCTTTAGAACAGGGTCCTGTCCAGTCAGCCATCCAGAACTAATCCTGTGTGCTGGCAGCTGACCTCCCAACCCTGTTATTTATACTCCCTAATCGGCTCAGGTCTAGAAAGGTAGGAGGAAGGATCCAACTGAGTATCCGCCGCTCTTAATGGACAGCGTGAGCTGAAGCCCAGGGTGACTTTACTCACTGAGCAGTTTACCTGTGTCCGTTTAATTCGTCTACCTGCTGTAGTGCTTTAAGAACGACAGCAACTGTGGTTCTTGTTCTAGGGTTTTGATTGGATGTGAGCTGTCAAGCAGAAGCTGCAGTTGTTGAACCCAGGCCCACCAGAGGGCGGGGGCACCGTGAACACGTCATGACGCTGGCGGCTGTACCGTGGCTGGTGTCAGGGTAGAGCTGAGGTCACGCGCTGACCTTCCTGTAGCGGTGGTAGCTCAAAGCTGCTCGACTCCGGCTCGTGCCTCATCTCTCTAGTTTTGACCGCTGTCACACGCGCGCACCACGTGACTGACAGCGGCAACCATGTTTCCACGTTTACCCACAGATTCCTGAAGGTCATAGTGGAGGAGGCCGGCCGCGCACTGACACGGCGGTCACACGGGCCCAGGAGATGACACTGGCCTGCAGCAGAGGCCCCAGCGTGTCCCTTAAGGGGCCAAGGTTGCTGCTGGCTGAAAAGCTGCTAAAACACTGACTTTATGCGCTGCGCTAAACATTCCCGCGTTCTAGCGTTCACCACAAGCAGTGGAAATTCCAAATATCGCCATCATGTCATGCTGGGAGACACTAAATGTTCTCGGGCAACATTCCACAGCAGCAGAGTATTTTAAATGGTTGACAGCGACAGTCAAAGCTAAAGCAAACCCCCACTCTGACCTTCATTGATTTCAGCCATGCAGAGACATCCACGCGAGGACAGGGTGTCCTCTCGCGGCCATAACGACAGAGACAGCAGCCGTTACATCACAGACACCCTGTGGACGGCAGGCAGACCTCCACAGCAGCTCTCAACACACTCACCTTCCAGGGGCAGCCTGTAAGCTGCTCTCCGAGCCAGAGGCCCACACCTCTGCCAGACCGCTCTGCAGGAAAACATCGCTGCTCACCGAAGGCCACGGCGGGAACGCTGCAGCTAGAGCAAATGCTGAGTGGAGGCAGAGCACAGCGTGGTGCAGCTTCGGAAACGTGCAGCCAAGGGGGTGGAGACCAAACCTGCCCACTGTGGAGTGTTGCTGCAGAGGAAGAAACTGCAGCACCGATGTATGACGGGACAGTAATGACACGTACTGCTGTATGACGGGTGCTTTCAAACTGGGAGCGGAGGATTCAGCTGGAGGTGTATTTATTTATTTAAAAAAAAATTATGTAAAGAGGCCTAACTGCAGAAGTGGCGGAGAAAACTGCTTCAGTGACATTGCTCATTAATCCTCACAGAGGTACACGTTTATACAGTTACTGTCCCCAATTTCAGCGTTGTTGTATGAATGAGAACCAAATGTGACAGGCCACGGCAAAACCAGTCCCAGGAACAAGTCTCCCTGGAAAGTCTTCCTGAAAGAGTGAAATCTATGAGCGTTCTAATGATGTCAAACATGTGGAAATAAATAAAGAAGAGTAGAAAGGAGCTATGACTGTTTGAATGTTGGTACATTGAGTGTTGTGGCCAATTTTTTCCATTTCGTACTTTTAAACTAAGCCTACGGTTCAAACAGGATAAAGATATATTTTTTATGTTTTGTGTTTGATTGAAAAACAAATGACAAACTGATCTTTATGTTTGGATATTAAAAATGGAAAGAAAATACACAGATTACATTTCAATATGAGACATAATAGATTTTTCTCAAACATGGCCTTCATGTCTTTCCGCAGCTAAAGAATCCATCCGTACGTCGTACATGATCTCTGGAGAAAGTGCAAAGTTCTCCTTTCTTCTCCCGTAGCATTCACAGCAAAAGTTACATCTCTTCTCCATTTTGCTGCCATGTCTTCTTGTGCTGGCAACTGCTTCTGATATCCCAGCTCCATTGACCCGTATTGGCCACGCACCCCACGGCTCCGCTCACTTTCGAGTGTCTCAGGAGCAGTTTTTTCAGGGCCAGCTCTGGTTCCTCCAGCTCTGCTGAGGAGTAAGGTCAAATCGAGAGGAGTTTTGAGTGAACACACCTCTTTTCAGTGATTGACCACCAGGCGAGGAGAAATGAGAAGGTTTTTCCAGAGGAAGTCCAGAGGAACTGAAGATCAATATTAAGGACTACAATAACAGATTGGGTCAAACTGAGATATAATTTTATTATCTTCAACCTATAAATCATGCCTGAAGGGTAAAAAGAAAAAAAGAAAAAGAAAAACATCAAGTCTGCACAGAGCCAAACAAAGGTGTTATACAAATGAGTCGTGGGTTTCCCCTCCCTAACATGCAGCTCCTGGTTAAATGGATTTTAAGCTGAAAACAGGCCGAGTTTAAACACAAAGTTTACTGTTTTAAAACCTCCAAAAGGGTTGTTTAAAGCATTGAGGGGTTTCTTTATAACTGCTGCCAGCACATTTTACAATAAAACAAAAATCACAATTTTCTCAGAAATTAAAGGTTTATCATTTTAGACTTGTTCCTCCTTTTCTCGTAGTGCGTCACAATTCTTGAGCACCACAACAGCTATTCTGGTAGGTGGTTGAAGCGTTGCCAACGTAGCGATTTTGTCACTATATACTTAGTGACTTTTCAGACCCCCGTAGTGACTTTTTTCCATGGAAGCAACAACGAGCTGCGTCTCGGTGTATAAATGTGTGCGCGTTAGTGAGAGCGACTGGGTGAATGTGGCTATAGTGTACAGTGCTTTGGGTGGTCAGCATGACTGGAAAAGCGCTATATAAGTTCAGTCCATTTACCATTTACCATTTAAGTGGCAAATCTAACAACTTTTCTTCTGTGTTTTTGGTGACTTTTATTGACTACTTCTGAAAGTACCAATCACTCTGCAGTTACTGTCCAGAGGCAGCAGAGAGAGCTGCCTTGAGTCCCTCCCACTTCCCCAAATGTTGTCTCACAGGTACAGACAGCTAACCTGACCCTAGCCAAATGAATTTCGCTCCGCCTAGCTCCACTCATCCATCTGGAACAGATCCATAGGAATGGCCAACCACTCACATCAAAGCCAACCCATGACGCTGATTAGAGCAACGCAGGAAAAAACAAAACAGAACAGCCAACAAAAGCCTTCAGAGCCGTTCTCTGATGTTTTTTTAATGAAACAATATTAGGTAGATTGCACAACATGGAAGAAATAGCATCATCAATGTTAACGCTTGCTTCCTCGATGAGAGCCACTATTGTTGTCTGAATCAAAACAGTCTCGCGGTCGCCTCTCCACTATGTCACATCTATGAAATTCCAGCCCTGCATCCTGATTGGCTGGATAATAAAATTGATTGAAGAAATCACTCTCTATGGAAGAGGTCCCAGATGGATGTGAGCAATGTGTGATTTGCAAAAAAACCAGAGGGGGGAACATTTCAAGTGTTTTATAAATGAACATAACAAGATAATGTGGCCTGCATGCTGTCTGGTTCGAGACAGCATGTAACCTGTCCTGGGTGGGAGGGTGGAGAAATCGGCTGCTGCTGCTGCTTCTTGTCTTGTGACGCTGCCTGCAAATCTTCATCATCCACCAAAGTTTGTCCTGTAACATTACCATTGCTGTTTGTCCCGTCATCTACTCTTGACCTTTTCTGTTGATTTTTCGGGCCGAAATATGACAAAATACTTTGGGAGTGGGTATTAGTTTACTTTAACCGCTTCGAGCAGAAAACTTATTAATACTCTTTAAAAACAGACAACAAAAAATTCCATTAACAAACGTGAAGGACACAAGACATCTATTTATATTAAGGCTATCAAACGATTAAAATTTTTAATTTAAATCGATTAATCACATAGTGTCGATGGGTAACTCGAGATTAATTGCAAATTAATTGCATGTTTTTTCCTTTTATTTCTGAAAGTGTAATAGCCTGTTTGGCATTTTAATATGCAATTTTGCAATAAATGACACTAATAAAATACATGCTTGTACAAAAATATTTTTATTTTGTTATTTTTCAAGCACTTTTGAGAACTGGAACGAAGGCATCTTAGTGCCAAATGTTAAACTCTGGACTATAATGGCTAAACGACTAATCATGATTCCCTGATGTTTACACAATGTGTAAATAAATTTGTAAATAAATACCATGCCAATATATTTTTTTGCCTCTTAAACAAAGATAGACATGGTATTAGGCATTAATAAAAATTTTACATTTCAATAAAGTCATAAGTTTTATTGTTCGTTATTTCACTCTCTCTTTCACACATCTAATTCTGAGCTTTCACACCGAAAACAATGTTTTTGCTTGCTGTTTATATCCATATTCATACAGTTTAAGCCTGGAAAAGGGTTTTAAATTTTCAGGGGCCTGTTTCAATAAGGAGGTTCAACCAACTCTGAGTTAAAACTTGAACTCTGAGTTGACTTATCCTGAGATGGGAAACTCTGAGTTTTGGGTTTCAGAACAGCTGAAATGAGTTAGTTCAATCAACTCTGATTTGACTGACTCTGAGTAAAGCGCGTGCACCACAACTATAAAAAGCCATTATCAATGGAGCACAGATATTACGAGTCAACATGGCAACAGCGTCAGACAAAAAAAGGTCTGCATATTTCTCACCAGCAGAACTGGATGTGCTTATGCAAGCATATGCAGAATTTGAACATGTATTTAAAAAAAAAAAAGCAACACGGCTGCAGCAGCGAAGGAGAGAGTTAACTTGGGTGAAAATAGCTGCTCGAGTCAATGCGTAAGTTTACATTTTAATTACTTTTATACAGTGTTGGGTGTAATGAATTAAGTTACTAAGTCATCTAAATACTGTAATTAAATTAAAGACTATAAAATAATAGTGGATTTAATATCAAATTTTAAAAGGTATATTTTTAATTTAACTTTCTCCCTCTAGTTACACACTTTGGTCAATTTAAGATTAATTCATGCAATTGAATATTGTTTATTTGAAAGCATTAGAAGTGCAGTTTCTTGTCTCTCCTTGTATTGTTCAAGTGGTTGAGGTTGATTTGGGATTTAGAAAGTAATTAATAAGTAAGTAAAACAAATTAGTAAGTAGACCAATACTTTCTAGAGACAGTAATTATTACATTAATCTAATTAGACTTGTTGAAGATAACATTTGTAGTTAGCAATTAAGAACTATTTTAGAGTAACTTGCCCAACTGTTATAATATCAGAGGTGAAACTGGAAGAACAGTATTTTATTAAACCTAATTTGATTTTCATGGATAGGTGCAATCCTGCAGGCATCAAAAGAACATGGCAGCAGCTGAAAATGAAATATAAAAACATACTTCAAGCAGGTAAGCCTTGAGCACATCATTGGAGTAGAGTAGCTACCTGGCTTTACAAAAATTTGACATATTAAATGACTAAATGGCATTCAGTGTCTAGCAGTGCAGCAGCATTTTTGAAATAGGTCTAAATGTTCATTCTCATTTGACTTCTACTCAGCCAACAGAAAGAAGGCAGAGGCTCATAAAACAGGGGGAGGACCTGCACCACCACCCCTGACAAATGCAGAAGAGATGGCCCTGAGCCTAAATGCTGGAAGGCCGATGGCTGAGGGACTTCCTGGGGGGACTTCATCAGAGCCAGTCACTCCAGAAGATTTAAGTGCCTTCATAAAATGTAAGAGGTCTACCTACAGTGTTAGTTTTTTTATATAGACTAAATGTGATATTTCCATTTATATTACTTTGGATTGGGTTTTTTTGTTGGTCCCAACAGATTTGGATGGTAATATCTGCCTCTTGGAGCCTCCTGTCCCAACAGTACCCCATACAGTTGTCAGTAGCCTACTCCATACACCATCAATTATGACAAATGGTATTATAAAGTGTACTCTATGAAATGCTCATCTTCACAGGATGATGGGGATGAAGAAACCGTTTCTGCTGCCACAGACAGGCCTACAGAGGTAATTTTAATATTATATGTCTACACATCAAACAATCTACACATTCACATTTATATGTGGAGTAGCCTATAGAATCCAAGTTTATATCTATAAATGGTCATTCTTATCTCTACCCCCCAGAGTGTGGAAGAACAGCAGGAGGAAGGTCCATCAACTTCTGGTGCACAGATGGACACAGTTCAGTGATTTACAGTAAATGCCACAGTTTCATTCTGAATTTTAGACTACATTCATGATGTAACTCTAATCTAATGTATTTTCAGTTGCCAGTTAAGGAGTTATACAGACTTCTTCTTATTAAAAAGATAGAAAAAAACAGCAAAGAACTTGTATACTTGGACCGCCAGATCCAAAAGGCAGATCTGGAAATCGACATTCTGAAACTAAAGCTAGAGGTGAGTGTATGGTCACAGGTGAATTCTAGGAAGTATTGAAACTATTTTTAAATGTTTTTTTTTTCTTTTTCTTTTTTTTTTTTAGCAAATGAAGAACACCGTATAAATTGCTGTGATTTTGTTTATTAATTTTATTTTGTGGTTGCATTTGTATGAAATAAAGAACACCATAAATTGCTGTGATTTTGTGTTTATTCATTTTTTTTTTTTTTGTGGTGGTGGATATCATGTGTATTAATCTGAGAAGACATTGCGGCATATCATATCCCGGACTACCCTTCCATCCCGGAAATCTGCAGGGTTGATGGGGTCTTCCTCAGGGCCTTGTAACTGTAGGGCAGGGTGTTGCTCCCCTCTAATTATGGCAATATTATGGAGAACAAGACATGCCACAATAATATCGCAGGCCCTTTCAGGGGTTACCCTGAGGTGACGTAGGCACTGGAAACGTGCTTTCAACAGGCCTATGGTCATCTCCACCCGGGCTCTCGTCCTGCAGTGTGCCACATTGAAGCGCTGCTGTGGGCCTGGTTCAGGTTCTGGGTAAGGGGCCATAAGATTTGGTCGGCATGGGTAACCCCTATCTTCCAGCAGAAAGCCATCAATCTCTCCTGTAAGAAAGTTCACATTGCTTTAGAGCTGCATAGAAATTCCCCTGTAAGTGTTTAGTGCATACATTGAAATATGTGTATAGGATATACATTTACTTACCCCTTTCCAGTCTGTTGCTCAGGGTTGACTCCCGATAGATTCTTGAGTCATGAACAGAGCCAGGCCACTTGGCCTCCACATTTGTAATTATATGTGCAGCATCACATATGATCTTGACAGTGCAAAGAATGAGAGATGTTACAGTATTGTGTTGTAGTCTTTGACCATTAGAAACAGTAGGCTGTCAGTGTACCTGCACATTAATACTGTGGATGGATCTCCTGTTCACATAGTCCGCTTCATTTTCAGAAGGTGCAATGATCGGAATATGTGTGCCATCAATGCATCCAACCACATTCGGAAATCCTAAAGGGAATTCCAATTGTTAGGTCACTTCCAGGGGTCGCAGCAAGATATTCTTAACTGAATGTAATTTATCAGGTTAGCCTCATTTAAACTGATTTATACACCACTGACCTGCAATCCTGTGAAACTCCTCTTTGATGACTCTCACTGGTTTGTGCCCAGGAAACAATACAAAAATTCTCAGAAAGCGCTTAAGAGCGAGGCACACTTTCCTTACCGCTCTGCAAACAGTAGCCTTACTAATATGTTCAAAAACTTCCATTCGCAAAGAAACGTAAGGCAACGCAAAGAATCTGCTCGGATGTAAGAGCACGGCCACGATGGTTGATGTTTCTGATGTAAGGATGGATGAGATTATGGATGTATCTTATTGACTGTAAAGAAAAACGGTAACGCTCAAATAAAAATGGATAGGGATATGACAAAAATTCCACTCTGGGCCTCAAAATCCTTTCCCGACGTAAATGTAACTCCCTACGAAGTAATACAGCTTCTTCGTCAACAGGATCATCCATAAAAGGACATGCCATTTTTTTCCCTTTGATGCGCTCTGCGTGACTGAAATGTGCGCAATGAATATGTCCCCAAAGAATCAATGTGGTGTTTAGGTGTGCTCCACTTCCTCTTTAAAAAAGGGGAGGAGAGCAAAATAAACTCTGGGTTTTCTGAAGAAAACCTGCTCCCGACCAGGTTAGGTTCACAGAGTAAATTGCCATGGTAACTGACTCTGAGTATAAGTTACCTCTCTTTCAGAAACGGGCTTGACTTACTCTGCTTTCTCAGGTTTAACTTACCTCTCTTTCTGAAACAAAAAACCCAGAGTTTCCCTCATTTCAGGGTTAACATACTCAGAGTTTTCACTTAACCTCCTTTCTGAAACAGGCCCCTGGTCATTCCAGTCTTACACTTTGCTTGCAACTGGGCAGGAGCTTAATACCCTAAAAGAGAACTGTTTAGCAACTGTTTAGTGACTCCAGGGGCCTGTTTCAATAAGGAGGTTCAACCAACTCTGAGTTAAAACTTGAACTCTGAGTTGACTTAGCCTGAGATGGGAAACTCTGAGTTTTGGGTTTCAGAACAGCTGAAATGAGTTAGTTCAATCAACTCTGAGTTGACTGACTCTGAGTTAAGCGTGTGCACCACAACTATAAAAAGCCATTATCAATGGAGCGCAGATATTACGAGTCACCATGGCAACAGCGTCAGACAAAAAAAGGTGTGCATATTTCTCACCAGCAGAACTGGATGTGCTTATGCAAGCATATGCAGAATTTGAACATGTATTTAAAAAAAAAAAAAAAAAGCAACACGGCTGCAGCGGCGAAGGAGAGAGAGTTTGCTTGGGTGAAAATACAGTGAGCATGGGGTGGGGGGAAGAGAGAATGTATCCCCCCCAGGGATAAAACATGAATGACCAGAGGGGGGGGGACGTCACAAACAGAGGGGGGGTAAATCCCCCCGGCACATCGCCGGGGGGATGTGAGTGAAGCTAGGCGGAGCTAAGCGGAAGGAAATTCATCTGGCTCAACAAGGTTAACAGGCAGCTGCCTCATCCTTAAAGCCCTGCCTGCAGTCAGAGCAAAGAGAGCAGGGAGGAGACCCACTCTGCTTCATTTTCCCATTGCAAAAGTATAACGCTGGTGCTAAACCAGCCGGTGATTCTGCCATGGATTACAAAGCGGGATATAAATAGGATGTATATAACTTTTAATCTGGTCAATTTTTCTCTGAAACTGTTGCACTGAAATAATTCCCTGAATTTGACTCACACACAGCTTCACTTATTTGTCTCTTTCACTGTGTGCCTCTGATAACTGTCATTTTGGTCAAATTTGAAGTGTACAGTGTCGATTCAGGGATTGTATAAAAATTCACAACTTACTTCATAAGATTCATTTGTTGTTCCAAACATGTTTTTAATGACTTTGTTTTGTCAAAAGCTTCTCTTTCCTACTGCCTGGATCACAAATACATGAATAATATGCAAATTATGTGATGACATCATCTAATAACTTCTAGCGACTTTTTAGGACAGCCAATAGCGACTTTCCTTGCTGAGGAGTTGGCCACAGGCTGGTTGCCGTTAAGAGTAGTAGAAGCAGAGGCAGGGGAGTGCGCTGTTACTTTCCAACCCTGTCAGCCTTGTGAGCTTAAACATTTAATTTGAAAAATAAAAATCTAATTTGGAAATTAAACATTTAGTTTGGAAAATAAATATTTAGCTTGCTAACTAAATAATTAATTAGCACTCTAAACATTTAGTTTGTAAACTAAATATTTGGTCTGCTAATTAATTATTTAGTTTGGAACTGTGAAATTTATAATTGTATAACTGACATCTTGAAAATATGACCTGGAAAAAGGCTCCTTTTTTCTCTTATGACAGGGTAAATGACCCAAAATATTGCTGTTCATTTTTTTGACTGTGTAACTTTACGGACGACAGCACATAGTGACCACACAGATGAAGGAGAGCATATTGACAGGCTTTATCTGTCAGGTGGTAAAGTCATTTCTTGGTGTTGGGCTAACCAAACATATTTTTTGTGTGTAGTTTCAGTGGTTTCAACTGTTTCAATTGTCTTAGGGACATTGTCTCTTTTCTTTTTTTAGTTTAGAGAGGAGGTCATAGTAACCCAATCTTCATAGTTAAGTGGTGAACTGGATCTAGGCTGTCCGTGGCATCAAAGCTTTTTTTAGTGCTCAAGAGACTAACCGGAGAGGAATTGTGGCTGTCATGTTCACCAGTTTTATGTGTGGGTGATTTTATTCATGTGACTATTTTGTTTCCCCCGAGGCAGTCTAATTTATCTGATTAGTTATTAATAGATATCAGCCAAGTGCTTGTCGAGGCCAGCATAGTCGCCAACCCATCACCTCAAGAACACCATCCCACAGTGAAACATGGTGGTGGCAGCATCATGCTGTGGGGATGCTTTTTAGCAACAGGGTATGGCAAAGTGGTCTGAGTCGAGGGAACAATGGATTTGTACCAGATAATGGGATTTTTGTGGCTCTAATCTTTATTTCAGTTGCCAGACAGGAAATGGGTGTAGGGGAATGACGTAACGGTGTACAGGTTTGGACTCAAGCCGTTGACAACTGTGTCAATGACTGAGGCTGTGTTTTTCTGTTTCTGCCAGTACAGGGATATTCTGGGGAAGAACCTGTGTCATTCTGCCTGTGTTCTGAGACTGGGACAGAGGTTCGTCTTTCAGCAGGACAATGACCTGAAGCAGACTGCTATAGCAACACTCGAGTGGTTTAAGGAGAAACACCTAATTATGTTGGAAGGGCCTAGTCAAAGTCCAGACCTCAATCCAATTGAGAATCTATGGTTACTCTTGAAGATCACGATTCCCAAGTTAAAAACCATCCAACATGAAGGAGCTGGAGTGGTTTAGCCTTGAGGAATGGGCAGAGGTCCCAGAGGCCAGATGTGGTGAGCTCAGAGACTGACCCAGACACTTGCAGCTGGAATTGCTGGAAAAGCTGACTCTGCAAAGTACTGACTTCAGGTGGGGGAACAGTTATGCACACTGAAGTTTTCTATTTTGTCCAATTTGTTGTTAGCTTCACAATAAAAAAAAAATGTATTCCAAGAATACCATATCTCACCTAAATGAATAATTGTGTAGGTCACTGTTCATCATGTGTTAGATGTAGTGGTGTAAGACAATGTCATCCCAAAACAAAATCAGCAGAGAAGTGTTCTCTGCAGTGACATTCTGCCTCTCTGGCAATCCAGTGGACCATTATGGGTTGGTTGTTGCCAGGGTACTGCCAGGGAAAACGTTGTATTTCACCATTCCAAAACCTTTTTGATAATTTATTGCCCACACCTGTGTGGGAACATTTTGAGATTGGCCCCTTCCTGTTTCAACATGTCTGTGCTCCAGTGAAGAAATCAAGTTCCATAAATTCATGAGAGTGAGTCTGCTGAGGAGGAACATGACTGGCCTGCACAGAGTCCTGACCCTGACCTCATTACACACTTTTGGGATAAATTAGCATGGAGAGAGAGCCAGGTCTTCGCATCCAACATCAGTGTCTGACCTTAACAATGCTATCCTAGAATGATCAGATCTTCCCATAAACACCCATCTGAACCCTGTAGACAGCCTTCTCAGAGGAACTGAAGCTGTCATAATTGTGGAATTAAGGTCTTTGAGATACCTGCAAACCACTGGCAAAGGCCGGCTGTTTTGTTACTTTACAGATGTGCAGATTAAACCTCTGATTTTTTTTTATTTTCTCTGCAAAGAAGTTGCAAATTCATTGCAGGGCCTGGTGGAGTGGCGCACCGGCGGAACAATACTAGAAAGGGTTGCGAGTCAACTGTGGTGAATAAAAGCGCCAGCATTGTTGATGTTTTTGTTTGTGATTTCTGCGAAGAACCTTTCCCTCATTAAGTGTTCTGTACCAACACAAGGTAGGCAGGACTCAACAGTTAACGTGACATTTATTTTATTTTACACAGTTCAGGCAGACGAATGCAGGAGACAAGTAGAAGCAGGTGTGTCCAGCAGAGAGGACCCAGTCGCCTCCTGTAAGAGACGGGCAAAAACACATCATGGTTCACCTCAACGCGTCCAGATCCTCCCACTAGAATAAAGTCACATCAACACCCCCACCTTCACACCAGCAGATACTCACCTGCCATCGGTTTAGGTCATTGAAGGCCATTCCTCACTTTGTACTCGTGGACATCCGTGCTGTGCTGTTTGAAAAGCTGCGGATGGAAGACACAAAGCTTGATGTCAGTCACATGACCAGCTGGGTAACGGTCCCCGAGCAACACTCGTCTTCACTATATACTCCCTTCCCTCCCTTCCATGAACAAATGGTATTATTCTTTCCTCTCTTTTTTGTATGCATGCAGTGAGTACTGTGGACCAGTGGAGGTAATCATTAAAGAACACATTTAACATTTATAATGCATCCAGGAAGTTGTGAGATATTTTCCTCTGCATTAAGCCCACCTGTGTTCATGATGACAGTCGTTTGTCTGTCATCCAGGGTTTTCTGTGTATAACTAAAACCTGTCTCAATGAACAGCCTAAGCTTGGACCACAAGCTTAGCGTCTCATAGACGTTGTTCCCACTGCAGGCAAATGTGGTCCAAATCAGATTTCTCTGGGGTCCAGTGAGCAGGTGAGGCCTTTCAGAACCAGTGGGACTGCTCAGATCTGGCCCATATGTGATTTTTTTCAGGTCAGATTAGAGCCACTTCCGTATGCGGCCCTGAATCCAACTAGTATCTGGTCTTTTGGAATGTGTCTCCAGTGGGAACAACCAATATGGATTTCAATCGCAACAAGTGCCCTGCCTTGTGGAGAATGCTGACATTTATTATACTAAAAATTGACATCGACATTAATTTCCGGACTCCGCCTCTGCATCCGAACACACCTCTGTTTACCCAAAATAATCATCTTTACTGTCACTGCAACATCCATTCCACATCCATTCCAATGAAATTGATCCTCTGCATCTAACCCATCCCTCAGGGAGCAGTGGCCTGCCAATGTGCAGCACCCGGGGAGCGTTCTGGGGCGAAGGGTCTTGCTCAGGGACACAAAGAGTCAAACCAGGAACCTAGCAACCTCTCCAGGATGCAACCGCCCTGTTTCCTAACCACCCGGCCGCCGCCGAGTTTCACTCTGTTTTTATCCAAGCGTTTCTCCCTCAGCACCCACTGAAGCAATAAGTATCTTCCGTTGGGACGCTTTAAACCAGTAAACCTATTTCTTTCATGTTTGCTGGACGTTAACTTATTGTTCTCCTGCACAGGCGGGTCAGTTTGAAACTAAAAACAGTTCAGACTGGAGTCAGATACAGACAGACAAAAAAAAAAAAAAAAAAAAAAAATCAGATTTGAGTATCAAGTTCTGCAGTGGGAACACAGCCCTAGCGCAGGAACAGATCTGCTCACCAGGCCCCAAAGGAGAGCTGAAGTTCCAAATGCAAGACCCACTCGCAGCCAGTTGGGGTTGGCTGTGTCCGGCTTGGAGCTGGTGAAAGCTGATCTGGAACCAGCTGAAAGAAAACACACTCGGACAATAAACGCTCCCATTAAACAGTAGTAAACAGAAGTAATCGTTGACGCTGCCTTGAACAAGGAGTTGATTTAAAAACACTCCATTTTGATGTGCTGGTGGAAGCAGGTTCAGTTCAGTTCAGTTCAGTTCAGTTTATTCGAACAACAAAACAATATAAAATGTGTAAATACAACACAACACAATGAATACATAAACCATAATAAATTGTTCGAAAAGGAATGGGACGAAGTATAAACTTTTAAGTTTCCCATCCCTAGTGATTCAAGTGACCTAAGTTGCTCATTTAACTAGTTACATTCACTCTTCCATATTAATCTACCTGTTTTTTATCTTTCCTCGTCTACATATTTATCCAAAAGTAATTTTTTGTACCTTCTCTTAAACAAATTTATGTTCACACTCTGCTTTAAACACGGCTGTAAACTATTCCATAACTTCACTCCACTACTTGATATAGTCATTCTTTTCATCGTTGTTCGTACCGTCTTCGTTCTGAATACTGCATCTCCTCTAAAGTTATATTTTTTTATCTCGTTCTTGAAACAATTCATTTATATTTTTAGCCACGAGTTTGTTTTTTACTTTATACATTACTTGCGCTGTCTTAAATTTTACCAGGTCTGTGAATTTTAATGTATATAGCTTTAAAAATAATCGATTGGTGTGCTCTCTAAATCCTACTTTGCATATTATTCTTATTGCTCTTTTTTGTAGTGTACATAAGGATTGTAATGTGCTCTTATAGATGTTGCCCCAAACTTCAACACAGTAAATCAAATATGGCAAAAACAATGAAAAATAAAGCATTTTTAGTGATTTTGGGTTCAATATATGACTCGCCTTACTAAGAATAGCACAGCATTTAGCAAGCTTATTTTTCACATAGCTTACATGTGGTTTCCAGCAGATCTTGTGGTCTAAAATCACACCAAGAAACTTTATTTCTTTCACTTTTTTGATTTCTTTATTATCAATTGAAATGTTTCCATTAATCTCAGAATTCTTTCTTCCAAATATAATAAACTTTGTTTTGTCCAAATTAAGAGATAATTTATTTTTGTCAAACCAAATTTTAAATTTATTCATTTATGTTGTAATTAGCTCCAAGATCTGCGGTAAACTTTCGCCCGAACAAAATACATTTGTGTCATCTGCAAATAAAATCAATGACAGTGCCCTTGAAACTTTACAGATGTCATTTATATAAATGATAAATAGTTTAGGGCCCAGCACTGAACCCTGTGGTACTCCACGTGTAATTTCCAAGAGCTCTGATTTATGTTCCCCTATTTGAACAAATTGCTGTCTATTTCCTAAGTAGCTTCTTATCCAATCCAACCCAACTCCCCTTATCCCATACCTTTCTAGTTTAGTCAGCAATATGTTGTGGTCAATGGTATCAAAAGCCTTTTTTAAATCAATAAAAACCCCAACTGCCAGTTTTTTATCGTCAAAGCAATCTGTGATTTCCTCCATGAGTTGTAGTAGTGCATGGGATGTTGATCTGTTTGACCTAAATCCATATTGATTGTCAGTGTATATGTTGTGTTTTTCCATAAAGATATCTAGTTTAGTGGTAAATAGTTTTTCAATTATTTTGGAAAATTGAGGGAGTAAAGAAACTGGCCTATAGTTTGTAAAATGGTGTCTGTTTCCGGTTTTGAACAGTGGAATAACTTTGGCTATTTTCATTTTGTCTGGAAATGTACCTGTTTGAAAGGACAGGTTACAAATGTAGGTTAGTGGTTTAATAATTTCTTCCATAACAATCTTAACAGTCTTCATATCTATTTCCATCCAGTCAGCAGAGGTTTTATTTTTGCAGTTTTGTATTATTTCTCTAACATCAGTCTCAGTCACTGCACCCAGAAAGATTGTGTATGGGTTCCTTTCCCCCATGTCTTCGCAGACAGATGTATTTGTCTCTGATATTTTTGACGCAAGCTCAGGTCCAACATTGACAAAGAACCTATTAAAACCATTTGCAACGTCAGTCATATCCTTTATAATTTTGTCCTTTTCAGTAAAATATTCCGGTAATTTTATTCCCTTTGACTCCTTTCTCACAATGCTGTTTAAGATAGTCCATATACCTTTAATATTGTTTTTATTTCCTTCCAGCAATTTATTGTAGTATTCCCTCTTACAAGACCTCAATATATTAGTTAATTTATTTTTGTACCTCTTGTATTTTGCTTCTGCTTCCACTGTTAAATATCAAAAAGCTGATATTGCCAATTAATTGCTTATTTTATAAGATAAGTTTTAGATTTCATTTCAATTCAGTTTGTTTCTATAGCTCCAAACAAGTCTTCTTAAAAGCTCCTTTCCATTATAATCTGTCCAGTTCCACTTCACTGATAACAACAGAGCCAGATGCTGTAGCTCAAATCATCTGGTCCTAAGCCAGCAGCATGACTGCCTCTGCTATCTAGTGTTTAAATAAAACCACTGTCATTGTTCCACTGAAACAGCAGAACATGCTCTTCGTGATCCAGGGGTTCACCAAGCTACACCACATGCACCGAAGTCACCACCAAACCTTCATCTTTACGGTGAAAAGGACAGAAATCCCCCATAAGGCAATGATGTGCTAATGCTAATGCTAAGCTAAGGTCAGGCTTCCAAACAAACGCGGAGTTTTAGTTCCTATGAGCCACATTAAACCCCCGTTGTTAAATATTCACGTTTTCACCCACTCACCTCTGTTAATGTGGACAGCCCGGGAAAACAGGCGACTGAGAGTCATTTTAGCAGAAACAGCTGCCTAGGTGCTGATGGTCTCAGTCTTTCTGTGTTTGATTACACGGTCTGGACGGAGAGGAAGGACTGACCCGCAGAGCACCAAAAAGTCGAACAACTTATTTTTCTTATGTTTATGTTTGATTGTTTTTGTATTTTTATTGAACATATCGAACATTGACAAGCACAACGACTGAAGCTCTTATCAAAAAATCTTAAAAAAACATTTAAGAACAATGAATCTACATTTTTCAAACATTTTCTCCTATTATCCTGTACAATTTTTATTTTATTTTTTTGCCTTATTTTTTTTTTTGCATCTTTCCAAGAGGTCTTTTGAAAAGGCAGAGTTCATCTTTAAGAGTAGGGAAAGAAGGAGGGCATTTTACAAGTTTGCACATGTAGTATTTTGCAATAATTACAATATTGACCAGAAATGTTATATTATTCCTTTTAAAATATAAACCAAACTGGATATTTTGAAAAGAGAAAACAAATCTACATTTATGGATTTGGAAGATAAGAAGTTGTGAAGTACTGTGTATATATTTCCTTAACTTCTATGCACAAAACAATTCAATTCAATTTTATTTATATAGCGCCAATTCATGAAACATGCCATCTCGAGGCACTTTACAAAGTCAAATCAATCATATTATACAGATTGGTCAAAACATTCCTATATAAGTGAACCAGTTGATTGCTTCAAAGTCCTGACAAGCAGCATTCACTCCTGTAGAAGTGTAGAGCTACAGGGAGAGTCGTCTGCATTGTCCATGGCTTTGCAGCAATCCCTCATACTGAGCAGGCATAAAGCGACAGTGGAAAGAAAAACTACCCATTAGCGGGAAGGAAAAATCTCCGGCAGAACCGGGCTCAGTATGAACGGTCATCTGCCTCGACCGACTGGGGGTTACAAAAGACAGAGCAGAGGCACAACAAGACAGACAAAAAAGCACAGAAGCACACATTGATCCAGTAATCTGTTCTACATTAGATGGTAATAGCCGGTGATCTGTCTTCTCTGGATGATGTCACAGTTAACAGAACGTCAAACCAGGTGTAACTATGAAGAAAAGAGAGAACAAAAAGTTAAAAGCTGAAATGACAATAATTATTTCAATGTAATGCAATGCAAATCTGGAGAACAGTAGACTGAAGAACAGTAGAAATCAGTAGAGTGAGAAAAATAGGCCCTGATGTCCTCCAGTAGCCTAAGCCTATAGCAGCATAACTATAGAGGTAGCTCAGGGTAACATGTGCCACTCTAACTATAAGCTTTGTCAAAAAGGAAAGTTTTAACATTAGTCTTAAAAATAGACAGGGTGTCTGCCTCACGGACCAAAACTGGGAGTTGGTTCCACAGGAGAGGAGCCTGATAGCTAAAGGATCTGCCTCCCATTCTACTTTTAGAGACTCTAGGAACCACCAGCAGACCTGCAGTCTGAGAGCGAAGTGCTCTGTTAGGAACATATGGGGTAATCAGAGCTCTGATAAATGATGGAGCTTGATTATTAAGGGCTTTATACGTTAGAAGACGAATTTTAAATTCTATTCTTGATTTAACAGGAAGCCAGTGAAAGGAAGCTAAAATTGGATAAATATGATCCCTCTTGTTGATTTTCATCAGAACTCTTGCTGCAGCATTTTGGATCAGCTAAAGACGTTGAACTGCATTTTGTGGACTTCCTGATAGTAAAGAATTACAATAGTCCAGCCTTGAAGTAACAAATGCATTGACTAGTTTTTCAGCGTCACACCAGGACAATATGTTTCTAATTTTGGCGATATTCCTGAGGTGAAAAAAGGAGACTCTGGAAACCTGTTTAATATGGGATTTAAATGACATTTCTTGGTCGAAAATAACACCAAGATTTTTTACTTTATTACCAGAGGCCAAGTTAATGCCATCCAGATTAAGTGATTGATTAAGAAGTTTATTTTTTGAGGACTCTGGTCCAAAGATAATAACTTCTTTCTTGTCAGAATTTAAGTGCAGGAAATTTAAAGTCATCCAGCTTTTGATGTCATCAAGACATGACTGCAGTCGAAGTAATTGATTGGATTCATCAGGATTTATGGATAAATATAGCTGAGTGTCATCAGCATAACAGTGGAAATTAATCCCATGCTGTCTGATAATTTTGCCAATCGGAAGCATATATATAGTAAAAAGAATTGGTCCAAGGACTGAACCCTGTGGTACTCCACAAGTGACCCTAGAGTTTAAAGGAGATTTATTATTAACATGAACAAACTGGAATCTGTCCGACAGATAAGATTTAAACCAGCCTAATGCTTTTCCCTTAATCCCTACAGTATGCTCAAGTCTTTGTAGGAGAATATTGTGATCAACTGTATCAAATGCAGCACTGAGATCTAACAGGACAAGTATAGACACAAGTCCATTATCTGAGGCCATGAGAATATCATTGGTGACCTTCACCAGAGCTGTTTCAGTGCTATGATGAGCTCTGGCTGACTGAAACTCCTCAAGTAGGTCATCACTTTGTAAATGTTCACAGAGTTGATTAGCAACTATTTTCTCAAGAATTTTAGATAAGAAAAGAAGATTAGATATAGGTCTGTATTTTACTAACTCATCTTGATCAAGAGAAGGTTTCTTAAGTAAAGGTTTAATAACAGCTTCTTTAAAAGCCTGTGGTACATATCCATTTACTAAGGATAGATTAATCATGTCTAAAATAGGACCACTGATCAAAGGGAATACCTCCTTAAACAATTTGGTTGGGATTGGGTCTAACATACAGGTAGAAGGTTTAGATGAAGCTAATATTTTAGATAGCTCAGAAAGCTCTACTGCTTCTAAACAGTTCAGGCACCACGCAGGTTCTAAAGATTCCTCCAACGCTGCTTCACTTACTGAGGAAGAGGTAATCATGTTTGGGAGGATGCCAATTATTTTATTTTTAATGGAATCAACTTTATTTATGAAGAATCCCATAAAATCATTACCGCTAAGAGCTAAGGGAATGGATGGATCAACTGAGCTTTGACTCTGTGTAAATTTGGCAACTGTACTGAAGAGAAATCTAGGATTATTTTTGTTCTGCTCAATTAATGATGAAAAATATGCTGCTCTAACTCTGCGAAGGGTCTTGTTATACAACAATAGACTGTCCCTCCAGATTAGGTAGGATTCCTCTTGGTGTGTAGAGCGCCATTTTCTCTCCAATTTCCTAACATTGAGCTTCAAGGAACGCAGCTCTGAATTAAACCAGGGAGCCAGCTTCCTGTGAATAATCACCTTATTTTTCAAGGGAGATATATTGTCTAATGCAGAACGCAATAACGAAATCATACCGTTAACAAAGACATCTATTTGTGAATGGGAAGAAACAACATTGCTGCTATCTGCAGGGCATTTCTGCAATACTGACAATATTAAAATGGGGACAGACTCTTTAAAGTTTGATGCAGCATTGTTCGATAAAGATGTACTATAATGGAACCCTCTTTTGGGGGTGGAGAACTCAGTTAGATTAAACTCAAATGTTATTAAAAAATGATCAGATAGGACAGGGTTGTGAGGAAATACTGTTAATTCTTCACAATCAATGCCATATGTCAGCACAAGGTCTAAAGTATGGAGCCAAGAGTGCGTCGGTTTATGCACATTTTGAGCAAAACCAATTGCAAGTGTTTAGTTGTTTCTGGTTATGTTTTTCAACATCAAATTTAAATCTTTCTCCCATGAACTCTTGTTCATGGGAGAAAGATTTTCTTGTTTGATATTTATTATCTTAAAATGCATTTCTTTATATTTGGGATGAATTGGATGTTAAATATTTTGTTCTAGATATTGTAGATGTCAAAACATTTTAAGATAAGCGTGTTCTTCATTTTACCTGAGTACATAATGTTTGTTAAATATTGATTTGAAAATGTATTATTACAGTTTATTTCAATAATGTCCACATCATCAATTTTAAAAAACTTGGTGTTGTTATGTAAGACAAATTATTTTTTACTGACTGAATGAGGACGTCAGGAATGTTTTTGTATTACTTTCTTGTGTTTTGCCTGAGAACAATCAATTCTATACTAGTTAAATTCCTCCAATGTAAGGATGTCACTGTTTTCGTCCAATAACTGCAAAATCGACCCAATATGTTTTATTCCACCAGTCTTCCATAAATATGGATTTTCTTCCACTCAAGATTTTGTTATTTCATAATGGAACATTACGTGGGCTAAAGTTATGTTTAAACATAATTTTCCACTGCAACAAAACCTGTTGATGAAAGGAAGATAGTTGAAGAGGTAGTTTAGATAAATCAAAATCACATTTTGGTTGCTACTTCAATGCCTTCAACTTTGTGAAATACAAATGTCGGCATTACAAACCAATAAGATACTATTTTTTAAAAGGGATTGGAGCCATCCAATCTTCAATGTTCCATTCACAATTTCAAAATCAATTGCCTTGATAGCACATTCATCATAATTTCATGACAAATCTCTTTTTCTAATGTAATGATGTTTATTTTAAGATTAAGTTAACATTTAATCTGTTAATCTCCTTAATTAGTCTCAGAGGGATAGGTAGAGAATTTGCAGGATATGTCAGCCTGGATAAAGAATTTTTTTTTAACAACGTTCTGCCAAACTAATTTATATCTCTTTGAAGCCAATTGTTCAATATATTTCTACATTTATCAATATTGTACAGTAATTGTACATTTTGTGATCCAAATTCCAAATACGTTATTTTGTTTTTGACTAGAATATGTAAATTAAACATTTGGAGCAGTTATGGATGCTTAAGATTTCACATTTATTAAACTGTAACTGCAGGCCTGAGGCTTGAGAAAATGTTTATATTTCTATCTCTATTACTTCATCTTCTCTCCAATTTAATTTACTTTAAAGTGACATCAGATCTCGGACCACTATTGTTTCTTATGCTTCTATTTTTCTATTTAAATTAATTGAATCCTTTCTAATACTATATTTCAAGTATTCCCATTTATTTATGGAAGTTTTAATAGTACTCCCATTTTTTATGTCTAGGATTGGTTCCTTAATGGATTGACAGAACTCTATTGCAGCGATCAGTCAAAGGACAGTTTGCTATCATTGTTTCATTAACATAGGATTGCACCAGATACCAGCCAATAATCAATACATGATTTACTTTGACCAGTAGGTTTGTGCCAGGTGAATTGTTTGACTCCACTATGCAGCCTTCTCCAAACACCTGTCAAATCCATATTAACAAAATCTTCAAGACTGGGGTTTCTTTTTTCTCTTAACAGCAGTGAAGGCCATCGATCTAACCTCTGATCTGGAGCTAAATTAAGATTCCCTCCAATGATAATATGATCAGTCTGGAAATTAGCCCAGAACTCTGTGATTACTAATGTTATCCGCTGTAACAGAGTTCTATTATTTGGATCGTTATTATATTCATAAATGTTTGGCAAAACTATTGGAACATTATCAACTTCCAAAACACAGGCTACCAAATGTCCATGCTTCAGGGTGGACCAGATGTTAGGATTTATGCGGAACTGTCCTGCATTTTTTACTGTTGACCTGCTGTCTCACAAACTGAAACAATGTTTCGCATGTGATTGGGTCAGATCAAATGCGAGACGTTAACATAGTGTTGGTTATGTGTCCTGCATTGTCCCTCACAAGAATCCTGTTGACCCACATTTGGTTGTTTGAGATCTGATCCCCCTACCCTACTTGTCTGCTTTTTCACTTAAAACTTTGCCAGGACATCTGGAACAGCAGATGGCAACTGCTGCCAAACGGTTCGTCTAATGACTGAAGAGAATGTTATCTACCCATTGTGTTGACCAGGGGTCTCATGTATGAAGCGTGTGTATGCCCCAAAAAACAACAACTTCGCATGTGCAAGCATTAACCTTACATGAAAATATGCGGTAATCAACGTTAAGTTTTGACCTCCCGTCAAAATGTGCGCCGGCAACGCAAACTTCTCTATTCAACAGTTAAAAACCAGAAAGTACTAAAACTCATCCAAATCCACTGAACTATAACTCCGTTTTATTTTACCCAAGGAGCATCGAACCTGATGTTTTTTCATGAGTTTAAGCTTTTTTGGTTTAAATCCGTACAAAGAACTAGAATCATATTTACCCTACTATAATGTAGCACACCTCGAAATGATGGAGTTATTCTTATTTCTGTTAAATCCTTATTTTCCTGCCTGCCTGTCCTCAGTTTAGTTAGTGAGTTTATTTTATCATATCTGTTTATTCACCATGTTTTCCTGTTAGGTTCTGCTCTCCTCCTCTCTCCCTCTGCTTAATTACCTCTACATTTTTCACCTGCACTAATGGCGACACCTGTCTTCCTATCAGTCTCCATCCATCCATCCATCCATCCATCCATCCATCCATCCATCCATCCATTTTCTGACCCGCTTAATCCCTGATGGGGTCGCAGGGGTTGCTGGTGCCTATCTCCAGCATTCCCTATCAGTCTCCTCCCCTATTTATTCAGTCAGTTCAGTCACACTCATTGTCAGGTACGCCAGCTGCTGGACAAACTCCCTAACTTCTGCGCCACTGTTTCTCCAGTAATGTCCAATTTTATATTTTGTTTAGAAATGAAACTGATGCTGAACTAAAATCAGTACTTCTATAGTCAAATCCAGACCGAATTAAACCTTTATGCATTGACCTTAATGCTCTCCGCTCAGATCCCTACTCACTCCCAACCAGACACCTCATAACATTTAAACTTTTTTGCATTTATCAAACATTTCTGAATATGGATTTTCCAAGTAAGCTTTTCATCCAGCTACATGCCACAAAAAACTTAAATTGTTTTACTTTTTCAAAGTCATGTCTATACATTTGTAGTTTTAGTTTTCATTATTTTTATTTCTTTTTCAGTGTGTGTGTGTGTGTGTGTGTGTGTGTGTGTGTGTGTGTGTGTGTGTGTGTGTGTGTGTGTGTGTGTGTGTGTGAAGTTAAAGCTATAGGTTTTAGAATTGACACAATGATTGCTTCTTTTCAAGATTTAGGTAAATTACCTTGTTCGAAGATTTTGTCATAGAATTTCAATTAAATCTTTTCAGATGATTTACTTAGCTGAGTGATCATAATGGAAGACACTTGATCTTTACCTGGAGATGTTTTTTTCCTTAGAACTTTCTTTAATTCTGCAATAGAAAAAATGTGTATTCAATAATTGATTGCTACTTATATTTTCTTCGAAGAGATGACTGCTTTCATTGATTGTGGATTGTCTTCTTTCCGTTTCACTTATGAGCTGTGAACTTTAAATTGAACAAATTTAGGGCCATCACCCTTTGACATATCTCGTTTTATATATAATCAGAATCTAAAAATAAGTGCAAACTCTCTCTGTCGCTCTCTCTCTCTCAAATATATAAATGAAATAAAGTAATTTTTGAAAAATCAAAACCAGAAGAATCTAGGTGTTGTTTCTTCCTCTGTCCAGTTGATGGCGGTATTACACCTCTATGGTTGGCCTGGCAATGCCGTCAAACAACAGTAGAAGAAGAAGAAGAAACGACCCGGAGGAGAAGCGCGGCGGCCATTTTGCTCGGAAGGGGGACCTAAGCTTGAACACGTGAGAAAGAGGAGCCTGAAGGTGCCGAGAAAGTATTGTTCATGCCCAAACCGACAGGGGAGTAGGAAGCCGCCACCATGCCCTCAGTGACTCTGCCGCCGAAGGAGAATGCTCTCTTCAAAAGGATCTTGGTAGGCGGTTAGCTTGTTGCAGGCTAAGCAGTGGCCCGTTGTAGCACCCAGAGCAGGTAGCTAACACCCAGCACAAGCTTAGCAGGGACCGAGTGTCTGTTATTAACCCCTGGCTGCGGACAGCGGCCAGGAAACGGCACCGCTGGAGGCTTGTTCTGGGATGCTGCTCGGGTGTTTTCACCTGTCAACACAGCCCAGACAAAGCCGGGGGACGCATGACATCCGTGTCCAGGTGGAAGAGGCGAGCTGCGGCGGGTTGTCCCCCCCCCCCCCCCAAAGTTGGACATTTAACTCCGCGTGTTGTAGTTCTGTCGCTAGCCGTTGTCTCAGAAAGTGTGTGTGGTGGGTTAAAATGGCCTAACAGGTGTAGAGTCGAGTTAAAGCTCAGCCGCTGGCTGTAGCCGAGCTGGGCCGCTCATCCAGATGTGTGGGAGCTGTCAGCTGCAGCTGGAGGAAAGATGCTGGAGCAGTTTGCCTCTGACTCGACTGTCATGGGGGCCTGGTGTGACGCTTATCCCTGCTCTCCTTCCAGAAATGTTACGAACACAAACAGTACAGAAACGGCCTGAAGTTCTGCAAACAGATCCTGAGCAACCCCAGATTTACGGAGCATGGAGGTAAGCAAGACCGCCTTCACCTTCACTGCTTTTCCTTTAACTCTGAGATTCTCCCAAAGCTGCTAACTTTTACAGAGCCGTGTTCTGACAGGTGCTAGAGGAGAAAACCAACTACAGTCAGGTCCATAAATATTGGGACATCAACACAATTCTAATCTTTTTGGCTCTATACACCACCACAATTGATTTGAAATGAAACAAACAAGATGTGCTTTATCTGCAGACTTTCAGCTTTAATTTGAGGGCATTTACATCCAAATCAGATGAACGGTGTAGGAATTACAACAGTGTGACTGCCACTTTTTAAGGGACCAAAAGTAATGGGACAGATTAATAATCATAAATCAAACTTTCACTTTTTAATACTTGGTTGCAAATCCTTTGCAGTCAATTACAGCCTGAAGTCTGGAAGGAATAGACATCACCAGACGCTGGGTTTCATCCCTGGTGATGCTCTGCCAGGCCTCTACTGCAACGGTCTTCAGTTCCTGCTTGTTCTTGGGGCATGTTCCCTTCAGTTTTGTCTTCAGCAAGTGAAATGCATGCTCAATCGGATTCAGGTCAGGTGATTAACTTGGCCATTGCATAACATTCCACTTCTTTCCCTTACAAAACTCTTTGGTTGCTTTCGCAGTATGCTTTGGGTCATTGTCCATCTGCACTGTGAAGCGCCGTCCAATGAGTTCTGAAGCATTTGGCTGAATATGAGCGGATAATATTGGCCAAAACACTTCAGAATTCATCCTGCTGCTTTTGTCAGCAGTCACATAATCAATAAATACAAGAGAACCAGTTCCATTGGCAGCCATACATGCCCACGCCATGACACTACCGCCACCATGCTTCATTGATGAGGTGGTATGCTTTGGATCATGAGCAGTTCCTTTCCTTCTCCACACTCTTCTCTTTCCATCACTCTGGTACAAGTTGATCTTGGTCTCATCCGTCCAAGGATGTTGTTCCAGAACTGTGAAGGCTTTTTTAGATGTTGTTTGGCAAACTCTAATCTGGCCTTTCGGTTTTTGAGGCTCACCAATGGTTTACATCTTGTGGTAAACCCTCTGTATTCACTCTGGTGAAGTCTTCTCTTGATTGTTGACTTTGACACACATACACCTACCTCCTGGAGAGTGTTCTTGATCTGGCCAACCGTTGTGAAGGGTGTTTTCTTCACCAGGGAAAGAATTCTTCGGTCATCCACCACAGTGGTTTTCCCTGGTCTTCCGGGTCTTTTGGTGTTGCTGAGCTCACCGGTGCGTTCTTTCTTCTTAATGTTCCAAACACTTGATTTGGCCACACCTAATGTTTTAGCTATCTCTCTGATGGGTTAGTTTTGATTTTTCAGCCTAATGATGGCTTGCTTCACTGATAGCGACAGCTAGTGATGGGTCGATGAGGCGTCATGAAACGTTTCGACACATTGCAACTCTGTGCCGATACTGTGTCACTGAATACTGACACCTGCTGGACCTTAAAAATCACTACAGGCAACCTGGTTGACAGAGTTAACTGACACTGATTTGATGACCAAGTATACACAATACAATTTAAATCGTATGTTGCATTGTATTATTTTATATTTTCATTTGAATTAAACATATATTTGATTTTTTTTTAGATACAGTCAATAAATAATGTGAAGGAGGATGCTTGTGGACTGGCTTTTTAATTTTTTTTTTTACAAATGGTTGATCGGGCGCTGTGTTTAGTTACCTGACTGATATCATCTGTTCTGAAATCGGACATGCTGAGTATGACAAAGGGAGGAAAAACTACTCAGAGTAGCAACTTTCTACTCAGTGTAGATCAGCCGTTTTTTTCTGAAACGACGCTCAGAACAAAGACGCACAGCTCAACCCGCCCAACCAAAAAAGCGTTGCAGAACCCATTCATCAGTGGTGCGCTCCGATCAGCACCTGGCGCTCACAGAGCGAGACTGTGGTACAACACCATCACACCAGAGTTGCAAAATAGTTAAAAATTAACCATTATTAACCGTTATTTTGTTTACAGTTCAGCTTGGATTTTCTTTACTGCGCAGCATAGCTCTGCTGTGCGCGAATGCACACGCGTGCAGCTTAGAGGGAACAGAAACAGTTTGGCGCGTCAGTCAGTTCGAAACAGGTGCTGTATTGGTCACGTGACCGAAACAGTTCCTGTATCGGTCACGTGACTTTTCCGTAGCAATACACACATCGACACGGGTTTCGCTCTATGAGACCGACACATGCGCCGACGCATCGGTGTTGCCGGACCCATCACTAGCGACAGCTCTTTAGATCTCGTATTGAGAGTTGACAGCAACAGATTCCAAATGCAAATAGCAGACCTGAAATGAACTCGGGACCTTTTATCTGCTCCTTGTAAATGGGATAATGAGGGAATAACACACACCTGGCTATGGAACAGCTGAGCAGCAGATTGTCCCATTACTTTTGGTCCCTTAAAAAGTGGCAGTCACATATACACACTGTTGTAATTCCTACACCGTTCATCTGATTTGGATGTAAATGCCCTCAAATTAAAGCTGAAAGTCTGCAGATAAAGCACATCTTGTTTGTTTCATTTCAAATCCATTGTGGTGGTGTATAGAGCCAAAAAGATTAGAAGAATTGTGTTGATGTCCCAATATTTATGGACCTGACTGTAGAGACGCACCCATCCCCCTTTTCTCTGGTCCGATACCTGGGCTGAGCGCATCGGCCGATACCGATACTACCGTTGGCTGAAAGAACCGTGCTGCCTGCCGTGAGAGTGAAGGCATCAGGCCAGACACGAAGGTCCGCCTGCTCTTTAGCAAGGCACTGTTGGAGGCCTTTAATGAAGGTTGTGGTGTTGACCTTAGCAACTTTACCACCAATCTCTGCAGTTTTCGCGTTGCCTGTTGCAGTCGGATCTGTCGGCGTGTCCAGGCTGACATGTTTCCAGTCGGCAGACCTGGCCCGGTCCGGCGCTTGCTCTGTTTGCTCATCACTAGCTGCTCTGCGTGATGACCCCACCGGCGTCGCAAACTTAGATCACTGTAACTGTATTTCTGTGTATATTAACAAAAAAAAAGAGAAACGACTGGATCAGAATGCTGGATCGGCGTCATTAATCCCGTCCGGGTATCGGATCGCTGCATCTCTAAAACTCCCCTCAGCTTTCCTGTTGCCTACGGATGGTATCGCTCTCTCTGGCGGCTCGTATAAACCACAGACCTGTTTTGGACCGTCCGGCTTCTTCCACCCCTCAGTTCGGTTCTCCTGAGACGGGTCACGCAGCAGCTGCAGCGTTCTCATCGAGGTCCGTTGGCATCAGGAGGACATGGTAGCAACGTCTGGTATTTTTACAGGTCCAAGAAACATTTGGACCTAAAACGGTTTCCATGAATGTGTTCTCAGCCTCGGCTGGATCCAGATTCCTACTGATCACCGTTTACCTTGGACCTGGGAGTCCGATTCTGTCTTCACACTCAAGTCAAGCTTCCCTGTCATCCTGTAGTGTGTTTAAATGCTCTACTGTGGAGTTGTGAAGTGAGCCTTCCCTGGTCAGTAGTCAGACCTTGGAGGAGTTGAAGTCGGCTCTAAGGACAAAGAAGATGGTTTATTCCAAAAGTTCTGGCTTGACTTACTTCGAACGTGATTTAGTTTAAAGCACTGAAACGGTTAACGTTGGACCTTCTGTACACAGACAGAACCTGACCTGGTACCTGGTAGTGAAGGGAATGAAGCCTCCAAAGATGACATGGATGGCATCGGTGTGTTTTCTTAGACCCCAGGCCAGTTGTTCTTCTTGATCTGTGGCTGTGATTCTGTGCAGCGCCCCCTAGTGTTTGTCACAGAACATCCAGCTACACAGCTGCCTTGATGAAAGCGGTTTGCTGGAGCTGGGTCAGAGCAGGAGTGACGTCAGGAGTAGCTTGGAGCTACAGGAAGTGTAGTTTCACCGTTGGTCCTGAGAAAGGCTGAGGGCAGAACAGCAAAGCTACAATGCGGAGCAGAAAGGAGATGGTGCACCACCATCTCCGGTCATTAGCAGGTTCTGGGCGCACCAGTGGACCAGCCGGTCCACCTCCTGTCTGTAAGCAGACCTGTCACCCTCCTGGATCAGACCAATGACCATCCGTTAGTGTACAGAGACAAGAGGAGAGCTCAGCTTTACGTTCACCACCAGTTCACCAGTTCTACTGCTGAAACCCGAACATCCACCATCAGGGTTCAGGGTTGGATCATCCACTGGAATCTGGATGGTGTTTAGCACCCCTTTTAGTAAAATCCTGTATTGACTGGCAGTATGGGACTGATGTGCAGGTCTCCAGGGTGTGGGCGGCGCACACAATAGGCATTAGGGAATAATTGACGTCTGACGTAACTTGTGAACAACCTGTTGTGCGTTCCAGCGTTGGCAGCGGCTCCGTCCAAGGAAGTCGGCGCTGAAAGTCTGTCACTGGACACAGAACGATGTAGACCAGCGTTTCCCAAAGCCATCAGCCTGCGACCCCTAAATGTCAGCGCAGGACACCCCCTATTGGCAGGGTCTTTCCTTTTTAGGAGTAACGACAATAAAGTTCTAAAATTGTGAGAGGATTGATTATTATGAGAACTCTTAGAAAAGACCGCTGTCTCCCCCCTGTGTTTGTTCTCATATTGTTCACCTAATTTAATAACTTTATTCTCATAATTCAAAAAGTATTACAGCCATTGAATTACTAGCCACAGAGGACAAACTTTCTGCAAAACAAACCAAAAATGTAGATTAATTTCACATATTTGAGAGAAAATGGATGTTTTCTGATGTCAAATAATCGTAAATTTTCCATGATAAAGGCATACATTTGCTACATTAAGAAAGTATATCTCTGACATTGTAAAGTCAGAAGTTTTCATCATCATTTGGATCATCTCACGGCCCCCACTTTGGGAAGCCCTGATGTGGACAATGTTCTGTTATGTTTTAGTTATATGTCCATCATTCAGCTGCTGGCAGTTTTTCTCTCAGAGCTGAAGTTATTGTCTTTACCATGCGGCTCCCCCTTCTCTAGAAGGATCCGCCTCGTTCCCGACGTTCAGAAGCAGAAGGTTTTCCTGGTGTGAAGCCATAGGCCGTCAATGATTGGCCCAGAGCTGGGTGCTGTCCTTCATTCACTTTGTCTTTGCAGTTGTCAGTGGGACCTCTGGGCCTGTGCTTCTGGTTTCACCATCATGTATCTGAGCTGCTTCCTGCTCTCTGCTCTGGGCAGGCAGATCAGAAGCTGACAACAGTTTTTAGCGCCTGAATGAAAGGTGCTGTTGGTGTGCGGCCCAGTGGCATTTTCTCCACCAGCTCACCTCCTGCAGCCATGCTTCTTTTTCGGTTCGCACTCTTCTGGCATTTCTGTGGAGGGGGAGGACCACCAGAGGAGCTGCTGCGCTGCCGTTCTGATGGCGTGCTGAAACAATGGCTCAGGCCTGTCCTGCACCACAGACGTCCATCCCCAACTGTCAGGGACCAAACGAGCATCACGTTTCCTCTGGTGCACTCTTTTCTCACATGCACCTCTTCCTGTAGTCATGTAATGCTGCGATGGCCTGTTACGTGGGGACGGGGATGATGGCGGAGCGTTTTACGCACTTCTAGGGAACTGTGGAAGTTGCTGGTGACGATGGAGCTCAGTGGGTCAGGAGTCCGTGCCACCACCCGGGGCCCATTGAGCAGTACTTGTCTGGTCCTGCAGACGGCTACTTGACAGTCGTGTCATTCATCAGGACTAAGGCTCGGTCAATATGGATCCCATATTCATTGAAATGTTTCAGTACTGATTTATTTTGGAAAAGTACACCATTTTTTAAGCTTACCTGTCGTTATGTTAGATTATATAGACTGAAGTGCAGTGAATGTAAACCTAAATGATTCTGCTTTCCTCTGAGAACCTGGGCTCATTCTCATAATTTTAGAACAATATCAGAGTAAAGCACCAGTGCAGTGATGCTTGTCATGAATATGGAGAGCAAAGGTTAGCAGGGTTAGGCTAGATGTCACAGTGATGATGTGATGATTTCTGTTCTCAGATGGTCGATATAATACACAGCAACAGCACAGGATAGCCTCAAAGCTTGTTCCGTATAGCGGTACCAAAATGTTGGTATCGTAACATGAATATCCTCTAAGGTCAACTAGAACAAAGCCACAGTTTTGGCAACAAATCAACTTGAAGCTTGACTTGGACCTGAGAAACCAAAGACCTGGAAGCTAATACGCCTCCTGTGCTGATTGTGAGGGCCCTCTGCTCCTCGGCCTATAATCTCATCACCCTCCAGCATTTTCAGCTTATTTAGTATGAATGTTTAAATGTGTCGCTGCACTCTGCTGGAGGAGTTTCTTTTTGCGTCACCTTTTCAGCGCCGCCTCAAGAACGCCGCTCATAGTATCAGTGATTTTCAGGCGTTGCTCCACGGAGGACTGACACGACGAGCCAGAGCCTCAGCATCTCTGATTAGGGAGCGGGGCTCACTGGGAGGGAAGAGGCTTTCTGACCAGTGACTGCTGAGGGCTAAGCACCACAGAGGGCTTTCGTGTGCGGCGGCCAGGCTTTACGGGGCAAGTTTGTTCTGATCTCCTCGGCTCGGTCTGCCGGCCGTGCACCGAGCAGAGGAGACTTAGAGCAGAGGAGGCGTTTGAGGCACGTGTTGCTGCAGAATGCGACAGGACCAGCCTGGGCTGAATCCCCTGCAGTCCAGTCCAGCACTGGATTATCACTGCAGTAAAATCAGTGACTTTATTTACATTTATGTTGAAACTCTCTCAGCTTCAGGCCTGTAGGCAGCTCATGGGGCCTCAGACCTGCTCCGTGTGCCAGAGCGAAGCTTCTCCTGCTTACGCTAATGAGTTTTGGGAGCAACATGGATGTTTCCTTTAGAACGCCTTACTAAACAGTTCACATTAAGCCCGGCTTCCTTCAGTCTCTTCCTCTTCCTTGTTGTGCTGCAGAGACATTGGCGATGAAGGGGTTGACCCTCAACTGCCTGGGCAAGAAGGACGAGGCCTACGAGCTGGTGAGACGAGGCCTGCGCAACGACCTGAAGAGCCACGTCTGTATCCTTCTGCTCTGCGTGGCCGCCTGGCCCATCCCAGTGAAGTTGTCCCTGCTGTGTGCAACGTTTACGCTTGTCTTCCTGAACCCACACCCTTGTGTTTAGGCTGGCATGTGTACGGCCTGCTGCAGCGCTCCGATAAGAAATACGACGAGGCCATCAAGTGTTACCGCAACGCGCTGAAATGGGACAAGGACAACCTGCAGATCCTCAGAGACCTCTCCCTGCTACAGATCCAGATGAGGGACCTGGAGGGCTACAGGGTGAGAGAGCCGCCCGCTCAGGGCCTTCAGCCTGCAGCTCCTGGGGGGGCTTCTCTAGGTCTATGGTCGGACTGGTTAGCAGATCTTTAAGCATAGCCTCTGAGAGAGTCGTCCCAGGTAAGCAGCTGCCTCCATGCAACCTCTATGAATGGAGCGGTCTGCTGCGGGACGACCTGGCGCAGTAAACGGGTTGGCTGAAAGGGAGTGAGGTGTCCCTGCTGAGACGACCCAACACTCTCATGTTCCCTGCCTGTCTCCAGGAGACGCGCTACCAGCTGCTGCAGCTGCGTCCGGGTCAGCGGGCCTCGTGGATCGGATACGCCGTGGCTTATCACCTCCTAGAAGACTTCGAGATGGCCGCCAAGATTGTTGAGGAGTTTCGGAAAACCCAGCAGGTACGCTCATGATGAGTAGGGTTGTAAACAGGAACAACAGAGCATTAAATGTGTCGCATCCAGACAGGAGGAAATGTCCTCAACATACTGTCCACAGCCCTCCTGATCAGCTGCACTCTGATGGAGCTTCAGTCCTCTAGCACACAGGGAACCCTGTGGGGCTATGGATGCAGGTGGGATGCAAAAAATGAAATCTGGGGTGGATCACGGACCTGTTTTGTGAAAGCTTGACTGTCCCTTGCATTCATGGTTTCTCTCTTGTTGTTTCCTGGTTAACAGGCAGCCATGTTTTCAGCTGTTCCCAGTGCTAGCATCTGCAGAAAGGCTCCCAGTGTGCTGCTAAAAGGATGCTAGACGAGAGCAGGAGGTTCCATACGGGCTGGAAATAATTCCCTGCTGTGTTCTGTGTGTTCCTGTGTTCAGACGTCTCCAGACAAGGTGGACTACGAGTACAGCGAACTGCTGCTGTATCAGAACCAGATTCTGAGGGAGGCCGGCCTGCACAAAGAGGCCCTGGACCACCTGAATAACTACGAGAAGCAGATGTGTGACAAGCTGGCTGTGGAGGAGACCAGAGGTGAGCTATCTGTCCAGCCCAGAGCAGTGCTGCTCACAGCTGTGGCTCACATCTATCCACCTCTGGACCGCCAACGGAGGCCGCCCTTCAAGGCCCTTAACTGACAGCCCTGCGGTGTAAATGTGTTATCTTCTAGGAGAGCTCCTGCTGAAGCTGGAGAGGCCAGAGGAAGCTTCACAGGTCTACAGACGACTTCTGGAGAGGAACCCAGAGAACTGGGCCTACTACCAGGGCCTGGAAAAGGCCTTAAAACCAGGTGCCTACGCCACAGGGGACACACAGAATGAAGGCAGCATCTGTTAGATGCGCTCTAGAATCCCATGTTCTGTGTCAGTGAGGTAACCTTAGTACATAACCCTGAGCCATCACGAGCCTTTGGTCTTTGTAATGCATGGACCCGGTAGAGCAGATTTTAGTCGACAGCTAACATCTGTAATCTAGGAGGAGAGGAAGCAGCTGCTGTGCAGGAAGGCCCAGTAGAGGGATGGAGTTGATGTTTTAAAGTGGCTGTGATATGAGACATTAGCGTGGTCAGCATTACTAAAGCAGGAGGCTCTGCTGACTGGAGACACACTTCCACATCTAACATGTTCCATAATGATCTGGACCTTCTCTGGAAAACCGTTTCTGTTCCAGTAGGACCTGATGTCCTCATGCGTGTTTTTGTTCAGCGTAAACAAACCCGTTCCAGAGCCAAACGGCTGCCAGTAAGTGGTTGTGTGTGTGTCTGCAGGCAATGTAGAAGAGCATCAGAAGATCTACGAGGAGTCGTGGGCCAAGTTTCCTAGAGGTCTGGTTCCTCGACGGCTGCCTCTCGATTTCCTCACAGGTAAACCCAGAAGACTACAGTGTAGCCGCTCTGTAGTCTGCTGCAGTACAGGACAGCCGTCTGCTGCTTGCTTTGTGTTAATCAGTGCTGGGGAGAAATGAAGCTGATCAGCAGCGGCCAGGTGCACTGGAAGCTGTTTCAAGTGAGGTGGGCTGATGGCTGGGTTGGAAAACACGTGACGTCATTATGTTGAGGGCTGTGGCTGACGGCTGACGTTAGGGTCACCCGCGTGTGAACGGGCGTAATGCAGCCGCTGTCTGGTGAACATTATTGCACACTGCACGAAGAACTAAAATGATGCGGCGTGCTGCTGCTGCAGCACATCAACTACGCTTCTCCGGCCCCGTCTAGCGATCGCCACCTCCCCTCCGCCGCTATTTAAGTAGTAGAACAATGACTAGTGCAGAATTAAGTTGTATTTACCGGAGATGAAGTGTAGACTGCAGATTCTGCTCCCACAGTGCGCTCTTTTCATTGAAAATATCCATTTCTTTCTTTCTCTTACGGCCATTTCTGTCCTTTGGTAAACGACAGAAACGTACATCCGACGATTTGGAATGCCTCTCTGTGCAACCGGGAGCACAACAAGTCGTAGGCATTGTTTAGATTCCAAAAATAAACTAACTAAACAGGGCAGTCAAACTTTTTTACAGTAGCAGGCCACACACTATCAGGTAGGAGGGTGCATTTATGCTGGTGCCCGAGCCCCGGAGGGGAGAATTTTGAAAAATAGTCTCCCTGATGTATTTTGGAAGCTTTCAAGACAGGTGATTATTTAAAGAATAGAGTCAGAGTGCATGTTTTTAAATTGAATAAAAGGCAAAAAAATAAGTGAATGATCAATTCTTCAAAAACATTTGTTTTTTCATTATTATTCTTAAAACATTATTTTTTCACATGATGTTATCATGTTTTAACAAGGTAAGGTAATCTCCATTTGCATAAAATTAGTTTCATTTGAATTACTAACACCACATAAAACAGATCAGATTAGGTGAGGTCTATTCATCTTATTATTATTATTATTCACAGTTCTGTTCTAAAAACGATCGTAACATTTCTTCACGAACCAAGTCGAATTTTTATGATAAAAATACAGGGTTGGAATTTGAAATTAAATTTATATGTTGAATTTATTTCAGTCATATTGCTCTTTCGAAATCTCTTATCTCATTTTAATTTCACTTGCACTCATCACACACACGATATCATATCATCGGCGAGGATTCTAGAGACGAACACAAAATGCATCCCCTGAAAAACTTTGATAATTTGCTGCTGTAATATTATATTTTATTATATGTAATATTATAGATTTTTCAGAATAAAAAGCTAACAGATGTGCATAATCAAAAAATATCAGAAATACAATTATAGAGCATTCAGTATTGTAAGAAAGCCCAAGCTGTTTCTGGATAAATACATTACTGTACGAGTTAAGTTCTATTCCGTTTTATGCCTCTTTCCTTGTAAGTTTGAAATGTCCCATGCTCCTGAATGCATCATAGCTTTCTGACGCTCGTGAATGCATCATACTGGTCTATGAACGCGGTGCTGTGTGCTGTGCACAATTGATCTTCCGCTTAAGACAAAGCTTTGCAGTTTCAAAACTCACGTCGGCTCTCACGGTTTTATTGCACTTTTAGGCATAACACCGGTCTGTGTTTTGATCGGAAAAGTAGCATCTCGGTTAGAACAAGGAACCCAATCACTCGATGATGTTGCTCTCAGTGGAGACAGATGCTAAGCTGGTTTTTGGGATGTATAATCGGGGAAAAGTAGGCGGCGGCAGGAGCTGCTATAGACGGCGATTTGCCGCCGTTGACCGGATACTTTTGACTGCCCTGGTAAAGGTACGCTCTAAATCACCCGTTTTGTCATGTAGTAGACGAGATCAGTACTGTTTTTTGCCTACCCGCGGGACCCGGATGTAGCGCTGACGTCACGTCACGCGCGACCTGGTCTATTATGTTACTCCACAGCCCCCGTAAAGCCCTTTGATATTGTATCTGTTTGTAATTATTATTGTTCTATATTGTTCTTGTGTTCTTTTTTGCAAAAACAAAAAAAATAAAATAAAAAATAAAAACTCCACAGACCCCCACCATGGGGGGCTGATGCTATGACGAGGGAGGCTGCAGCCCCCACAGCACCCTCCTTCCCGCGTCTATGGCAGCGGCTCTGCTTTACAGCTCCCAGGACTTACTTAATGTGAGCCCAGGGGTCAGAGCTGACCGTGGCAGTCAAGGGTCATTTGTCTCCTGTGGACAGAGGAAGGCTGCGTTAAGCAGACAGGCTTGTGGCCGCTTATTGCCGTTGAACTCTCACGTTCCTGTCCTGTTACTGTTTGTTGTGCTGGTCAGGGGAGAAATTTCGGGACTGTCTGGACAGCTACCTGAGGATGAACTTCACCAAAGGCTGCCCTCCTGTCTTCACCACGCTGAAGTCCTTGTACACCGATAGAGAAAAGGTCAGCGGCTGGTTCTGGAAGACGAGCACTTCTGCACTGAACTCCTGCCTGTGCATTTATGGACCTGCTGGCTGTTTCTCTGTATGCAGGTTACGATCATAGAAGAAGTGGTACTCGGCTATGAAAGCTGTTTAAAAGGCAGCCGGATGTTTAGTGAAAACGGTAAGTGTTGCACGTCCCACTGTCATTGTGCCTGGTTAGGAGCCGTTTCTAACGGAGTACTGTGTTACCTGTCGGCAGATGAGGGGAAGGAGGAGCCACCCACCACCCTGCTGTGGGTGCAGTACTTCCTGGCACAGCACTTTGATTTCATCGGTCAGCCCGCCCTGGCTCTAGAGTACATCAATAATGCCATCGACAGCACACCCACCCTCATCGAGCTCTTCCTGGTGAAGGCCAAGATCTACAAGGTAGAGTAAAAGCTGTGCAGCGGGCCGCAGCACGCTGAGCACCGCCTTCCTCTGACCTCGTCTTCTGTGCAGCATGCAGGCAACATCAAGGAGGCCGCTCGGTGGATGGATGAGGCCCAGGCGCTGGACACCGCTGACCGATTCATCAACTCCAAGTGTGCCAAGTACATGCTGAAGGCCGGCCTCATAAAGGAGGCGGAGGAGATGTGCTCCAAGTTTACACGGGTAACGCATCATGCAGTAAAGTCAGGCCTCCAGCAGGGGAGAGGAGATTATGTCCTCCTGCTTTAGCTTCTCGTGGGGCCCAGTATGGATGGGATGCTAACAGCTAGGGCCAGTCACTAGAAATTGGTTTTTAAGAGCTTTGGCAACCAGTTTTATCGGTTTGTTGTGTCGAACCATTACTGCGTCAGTGTGTCTGGTAGCTCGCCTGATGCTGCTGCTAGCTGGTGAATGACAGGAGCCTGTTTACGTGCACCCTGATTCCCTGATTAAAATGTGTTAGCAATAAAAAGGAAAGAGAGCATTCTGGGTGCACCGTTTCTATGGATCAGATACCAAGCTCCATTCAAAGCAGAAACTTTGCAAAGTTGTTAAATCTCCCTAAAACAACCACAGACGTTTGGTACTTCTGGCCATGCAAGATAAAAACAGACACGTAGGTGTGTTGGTTCTGAGCGTGTAGAATGGACCTGTGTCAGGTTCTGAGAGGCCTTTCCATAATTGAGCTGCAGGCTCAGCAACTGATGCTGTTGCTGATGAGAGCAGGAGGAGCTGGTCGTCCCTCAGCGCTGCTGGCCCATCCTCCTCATTCATGTGCCGTGAGTTGATGAGATAATTGGACCCAGTGGACCATGAACGCTGATCAGATCATGGCTCGGCATAAACCAGCCCTCTCCATCACAATACAGTTTGATTCTCATTCATGGCAATATTGTTGATTAAGTTTTAATTTGCTGACAAAGTCTGAGTGAAGAGACTGCGCTGTATGGGAGAGAGGAGCAGGGCTCTGAAGGGACTGCTCAACAACCAGGAGTCTTTAATGTTATTATGTAACTATAAGGCAGTGACATGCAGTCAGGGGAGACAAGTGAGGCCAGGCCTCCCTTGTCATCATGGAAAGAAAGAAAATATATGATGATGATAACATAATATAAATTGTGATTCACTCTGTCATTTGTAATAAGTAATTTTTTTATGTAATTTCCTCATTTTCGATCATATTTTCTTTAAAATCGCAGAAGTTTCGCTGTTTTCCATGTAAATCCTTGGTGGCGCTTGATAGCGAAGCCGGTGAGGCCGCAGTGAGTTTGGCCTCCCCTGGAATTGCGCAATCCCATGTTAACTGCGCTGGCTTCCATTCTGTGAATGCACCTTCCTGTCTCTAGATCATACATTCAATTGTTCAAACAGTTATGAACTGATTTTCCACAATTTAATATGTGGATTACGAATTGTGTTTTGGTCATCAAACTGTGTGCAGATAACATGTTTTCGTGGTGCTGGGCGATCATAAAAGGCAAAGCACTGGTTGAAGGTGAGGCCGGCAGTTCCTTGGCCTCTAGGCAGGGGGCGCTCAAGGAGCACTGCTCGTGATCCCATAACTGTAGAGTGACAGCAGCCTTTTCAAAGCGGGCACCTGCCAGTCTGAGGTTTGCTGGTGTTCCATCATTTTAACTTTTGGTAGAACATCACAAACGGACCACAGATGGCATGAATGAAAGTGGTGGTCAGATGTTTTCTTTGGATTTATGCAAACCAGCAGGTCAGAAAGATCAGACGATCGTTCTGAGACCAACTCCCTGGATAAGTGTCTATCGCTGCTTGTCCCTCTGGCTGTTACATCAATGGGCGGCATTTCCACCTGTGGTCAGGTCGTTTAAACACTTGCCATTGTCATCAGTGTTTATTCCCCCACTTCCAGTAACTTAGCTGGGGGGGGGGCTAACAGGGAAGCTCCACCTCAAAAGACCGAACCGTGGTGTAACTACCAGCATTATTCTGCTCACTCCCCATGATTCAATATGGTAAATCATGCTTGCGGCTGCTTCCCCCGTCCTGAACTGCTGTCATGGCCCGCTGTGGCACCCTGCCCTCAGCTAGGCCTTCCGTCTATCAAGAACTGTGTCCATGAATGTCCTTTCTCTCCCAGGAAGGGACGTCCGCAGTGGAGAACCTGAACGAGATGCAGTGCATGTGGTTCCAGACAGAGTGTGCTTTGGCCTACAAGTCCATGAACAAGCTGGGGGAGGCCCTAAAGAAGTGCCATGAGATCGAGAGGGTATGTTTGTTGCTCACATTGTTCTCACACGTGTCCATGTTTCAGAAGACATCTCGCTTGTTGGAGGATTATTGGTCGGACTGACGTTCCGTTAGACATGAGTTAATTCCTGAAGCAGGAGGCCTGTCAGAAAGGGTGACCAGATCTCAACAGATCAGGAATGGGACAAAAGTAGGGTGATGAGAGAGGAAGCAGGACACATTACCAACTATATGGGGCCGTCATACATTTTAGTTTAACACAGGTCACACGTTCATCAATCCATCTCTGCTGTGCCTGGTACAACAGAGAGATTATTAAAAAAAGTTGAATTAAACTGTTTATAAAGCGGTTTTAAGTTAAGCAGTGTCTGTGACGATGAATGCAGATCTGCCTTCTTAACATTTCAGCAGCGCCCTGTCAAAGTATGCTTTAGACTTTTAAGACTTTGACCCAATCAACTGCAGGAAAATGTTTGTTAGTGGGACAGCGAGACAGGAGTGAAGAATGCAGCACAAACGGGGACGTCTGGTCTCCCTGCTGCTGGCGGTCTGAGCAGTTAATCGTGATGTCTTTTACAAAAAGTTCTGGACAGCATCACGTAGTCAGCAGCTTAAACCTGCTGCTTGGTTCTGTTTTGGTGTTTAACGTTCACATGAAAGTAGTCACTGTGTCTGAGTGTAGCATCCTCTCCTGTCCTTCAGCATTTCGTAGAGATCACCGATGACCAGTTTGACTTCCACACCTACTGCATGAGGAAGATGACGTTACGGTCCTACGTGGACCTGCTGAAGCTGGAGGACGTCCTGCGCCAGCATCCCTTCTACTACAAAGCTGCTCGGACGGCCATCCACATCTACCTGGCTTTACACGACAAGCCGCTGACTGATGACAACAAGGAGAGCCAGGCAGACACCGGTCAGACGCTCTGCTTGCTTTCTCTTGTGAATGTAGGGGAGGACATCGTTGCTTTGCCCAAGCACAATCAGGCTCTGCTGGACATGAGCTTCTCCCTTTGCAATAAGATATTTGTCCTTATAATAGCAACAATTGGTCTCCATCTTATTTTATCTGCAGTATATGTAATTATCCTGTATTAGGGGTTGAAATACTCCTTCCATTGGCAGATAATCTTATCTACCTGCTCAAATCAAGGGCAAATACACTCATTTCAAGAACATTTTACTTTTTGTTCCCTTTTTGCAGAGTAAGATTTTGTGGGGTTAACATCTTTTTGGAGGGTTTACATTGAACCTGATGTGGAAACTACACACATTTTTTTTTTTTTTTTTTTTAAAGGAAAAGCACTGAAAATACAACATTTTGCTTTCTGCAGAGAATCTAACGGACAAGGAGCTGAAGAAGCTGCGGAACAAGCAACGAAGAGCCCAGAAGAAGGCCCAGTTAGAGGAGGAGAAGAAGAACGCAGAGAAGGAGAAACAGCTGAAGAACCAGAAGAAGAAGAAGGAGGATGATGATGAGGAAGTTGGAGGGCCCAAGGAGGAGCTAATACCAGATAAGTTGGCTAAGGTGAGCTCCCAGCTTCCCTTCCTTCTGCCTGCATGAACGGAGGCTTTTGTCGTTTACTTGTGAGGCTGCAGCGGATCTGAAGATTCCATGGCTTGAACTTGTGTTCCCAGCCGGAGAGTCCTTTGGAGGAGGCAGTCAAGTTCCTGATCCCGCTGAAGAACCTGGTCCGCAGCGACATCGAGACTCACCTTTTGGCCTTTGAGATCTACTTCAGGAAAGGTTGGACTGACCTGCTTACGTTTCCAGATTATTAGGTCGGTCAGCAACAGGCGGGCAGCCACATCTGTTGCCGGCGGTTACCAATCACACTGATGATAAACGTAGACGGGCTAGAAATCAGCAGTGGTGTCTCCAGGGCCAAGGGGGGAATGTTTTTCTTTGCCTTCGTCTAGGAGCAGTAAGCTCTGCATGTTAAGGTAACCCAGTTTGTTTTAGCTCATCCTGTGCACAAGCGTTCTAAGATGTTTCTGATTCATCTAGCCTTTAAGTCCAAAACAAGTTTTAGAAACCAATTGTTCTGTAAGACATATATTTACTGACCTACTCCTGCTTACTAGGGCTGGGCTCATCTCTGGTGCTGCCTGTCCGTAAACGTTTGACCTGCTGACACAGACCAGGGGTCTCATTTAGAAAACTTTGCGTAGAAACCAACACCAGCACATAACTCGCGTTTATTGATCCCAGCTGGACCTGGTTGGTACCAGGTTCCTCCCCATGTTCTGCTCTCTGCTCCCCCCACATCCCACTACAGCATCTGTCGCCAGGACTACCCATTTTGGGGGGAAACCCTGCAATGTGGATTCAAATTGATCAGCTGATCCTCCTTCATGGTGAAATGAAAACCAGGGAGAAAAAGCAAAGAAAGTGAATAAATTTCAGAGAGGAGTTAGATGTATAAATCAAAGGTAAAGGCTCAGATGTTTACATTAAAGGCGCTCGTTAAACTGTTTTAAACGCTGGATGACGGCCTGACACTGCTCATGTGAGGCTATGCATTCAGATGGACAATCAGAGGCCAGGAGGAATGAGAACTCGTCCCCAACTTTCCAACCCAAAGCCTGACTAGCACCGGGTTTGAATGCTGATGATGTTCATCTGTGATTCAAGTCTGTTATGAAGTCAAACGTCTGGCTGCTCTTCACCACTTGACCATCTGTCTCCAAAAAGAGTGTTCATATGGGTCAGAGTTGCCGTGTTTTTTTTCTTTTTCTTTTTTTTTTTTTTTTAAATATAGGTCCAACCTTTGCGTGGAAGTTTCAGGCCTGTTTTGTGTGTACCAAGCTTTTTGAAACGAGGCTCCTGAGCTAATTTCAGGCGATCTTGGCGCTGTAATATTAGAGCTTATTGGACGCATTTTTCTAGCCTGCCTGCTGTGATCATGAATTGATGGTGTATATTAGGAGCAGAGGCAGCGTCTCCCAGGGCGAGTTCCAGGGCTAACAGGGAAGCTACAAAGACTAAAACAGTCACTTGGCTGCTCTGTTTATTTTTACCTCTCTGTTCCCACAGAGAAGTACCTGCTGATGCTGCAGTCGATAAAGAGGGCTGTGGCCATAGACCCCTCCAACCCATGGCTGCATCAGTGCTTAGTACGCTTCTTCAAAAAGGGTGAGCATTTCTACCACTGGAAGGGCTGCGGCTGAACGCAGCGGCCAGTCTCTCCATTAAAGGCTCTGTTTGCTGCCGGCAGTGAGGGACAGCGCCGACCTGGCCGAGGCAGTGAGCACCGTGTTGAAGCAGGAGATCTCCAGGCTCTTTGGAGACAGCAACCCTCAGAGCTTCAACAAGAACTATCTGAGCCGACACTCCAGCTGCATCCCCCACCGAGTGGCTGGTACGTAAACCCCTGGCGCGTTTCAGAGCCTGGAGCAGGGAGCGGCTGTGAGCTGTGTGTCTCTGTGCCTGCAGCTGCTAAGATGATGGTGTACCTGGAGCCTTCCTCCGATAAGATGGCCTGTGAGATCGCCACGGCTCTGGATGAGTCTCTGTCTGGAAGAAGCATCCAGGTCTGAGGACCGACTTCCAGCACGTCCCACGCAGGTTTCTCCGCTGCAATCAATGCCTCAGTAACTCAGACAGCCGTGTTTGTCCTGCAGATCTGCTCCGACGTGTTGGAAGCTTTGAGGAGCGGCCAGCTGGGCGAAGGTCAGCAGAAGGCAGCCGAGGCGTACCGGGCCTCCTGCCACAAGATCTACCCTTACTGCTTGGCCTTCATGCCTCCTGGTTACCAAGACAACAGCCCTGCAATCAGTGCCAACGGTGACCTGTCGGCAGGAGAGCATGATGACCTCACGCATGAACTGTGAGGAGAAGGGAGGAAGAGGGGGAGGAGGCGTGGAGTCGGCTGCAGCTCCAGCTCCAGCAGTGTCCTCCTCAGGCCCCTGAGCCGTGGCTGCTGAGGAGCGCCACACTGCACTGATCTGCTGGACCCGGCGGCGAGGGGAACAGAAGCAGCTAACGTTTTTTAAACAGTACAAAAGGCTCTGTCCACATGCTATGGTAACAGAAAGAACTGATAAATGGATTTTGGGAGGCGAAGGATTGTGGGAAGAGTGGTGATTGGCTGGCCAGAGCGGCTTGTGTGAACACAGTCTAGGTTTAATATGACTCCTGTGTTTTCATGCCATGTCCCTCTCTGAGGTGCATCCGCTTCTCCCGTTTTTAAAAGTAATTTATATATTACAAACTGACAGAGGAATTAATAAAACTGTTTGCAAAACCAAGCAGCACCGTTGTGACAGGTGTATGTGGGGGGGGGGGGGGGTCTCAGTGTGCCACCAGCAGGACGAGGAGCTGAGGGTGCCTGCTGTGTTCGTCTGCAGCCGTGTCTCACTGGCCAACAGGACGTCAGCGTGCTGAAGGAGGATGCTTAGATCTGAAAACTGTGAGGTAGCAAACCCACCCATGGGTCAGGAGGCCTGACCGTTGCTCTGATGCTCTGCTGCTTTCTGCAGTCTTCCAGCTGCGTCGATCTTAGCAACAGGCTCCTTACATGGAGGCAGCAGTGATGCCAGCGGGGTTTCTCTGGAGGTGACAGTACATCCACATCTACCAGCAGTCTGCTATAGTGATTTCTGCCAGACTCCACCATAGCTTCACCCAAAGACCACAATCTATTTATTTCAATGATTCTTTTATAGCTGTGTTGAATAATTCTTCATCCAGTGTCCACGTAATAACCTGAAAAGAATGGGAACTGTGAAGCTCTTAGCTGTAGAAGGCCTTTTCATGTCCCTGTTGATGAGCTGCTGTTGCCCTCAGCGTTCTGACAGCCTGCTCAAGCTGCTGAGGAGCTGGAGTAGGTAGAGAGATGAGTGAAACTCCACAGAATCATCATCAGAGGAGCAGCCTGGATCATGAAGCACGTTGTTAGGCCTTATAAAGGCTGAATGGCAGATCCTTCTGTACCAGACGAGTTCTCAATAGTTGAACCATGTTGGGTACAGACGTGTACAGGGTTCTCTCTGAACACTGAATTTTCTATGTGATCCTATGTTCCTGGTCGTTTTCTAGACATTGACTCAGATCTGAAGAAATCTCTTAGTTGTGGTTCACCACCAAGCTTTAGCAGACTCTCACTGGTGCATGATGTTTGAGAGATTATTGAATATTGTAGTGATGAAATTGATTAAGATTACCAGCCATTTTCTACAGGAGTTCCTTTTGCATCAGCATCAGCGACGCTGTATTTGGCTGATGTCATCCAGCAGCTCTATTGGTCCAGGGACTAGGGTCACAAAGACACCCGTTTCAAAAGCATGTCCTGTTCAGCAGCAGGACTCTGGATTCTAACCAGCACCCCTGGTTTCACTGTTTTGACTCTTTTATTGTCTGATGTCCTTTAGCTGAACAGGCTATCAGTTGATTCCCCTTGTTAGATGCTCAGCCCTTTCCATTCAACTGTTTAATCAAAGTCTGCTGTTGTTCTGAACAATGTACAATGAATTCAAAGTTCAAGCTGTGAAACATGTTAGTTAAACAACATTTTGCTATATCTTCATTGTAAACAATGGAAAGATAAAATGTTTGCGGTTAGTGGCATTAAGCAATGAGCTAAAAACAGCCTATACTTGTGTAACTTCAAACTTAAAAGTGCCCTGTAGCCTACTGTGGTATAAAAAAAGTTTCCTATATAATATTTTGACATTACATTTTCCTAAACCTATATTCAGCATTACTTGTTATTCTATTCATGGAAGCCCAATAAGTGTGCTGACAAAGTAAAATCCAGATTTTCCAAAAATGAAATCTTAAAAAAATTTGTATTGATTAAATCGATTCATCGCGCAGCCCTACTCAGAGGAATGCTCTATAACCAGCAGCTCCCTCATCCTTGTGTGAGGGAACCAGGATGAGCTCCCTGACTGAGCATCACGCTGCTGTTATTGTTTCCATGCAGGATTCAGCTGCACAGCACCAGCAGCGTGCGCATCATGGCTGTTGGGTTTCTATTTCTCTGCAACACCTTCCAGTAAATTATTAGTGAACTTTAACCCCAAACAGTGATGGATGGCTATATTTTGGAACACATCTGTACATCAGGTGTGGCCATAAGGCGCTGTCAATGTTTTCATACGCTGTACCTGAAATATTCCAGCTAACCCAGCATCGGTGACTCTACATTGTCTATTTTGTAGTCTGACCATGACCCAACCAACCCTGAAAAGTGGAATGCTACTTTTGTCTCTGCTAATGGAGCCGGGCTGAAAGTCCAGCTGGACAGATAGAGGAACGCCATCAGCTCAGAACGTCCACCATGGTGGCTTTATTCCCTTATGTGCATGAAGGATTGCTGAGAGCAGAATCTCTCCTGGTCCTCCCTCACAGCTTGGATCGCCCTCTGCTCGGTTCCACAGCCGCCTCCGCCTCCTCCTCCTCCTCTCCCAAGCAGTGGGAGCTGAGGAAAGTGTGGTCCAGGTTCAGGTAAGAGGTGATGAACTCTGGGAAGTGTCTCTTCAAGACCACCTCCAGAAACATGTCTGCAGCTGTGTGTAACCTCTGTGTACTCCTGCAGCAGATAAAAACACCACAACACTTCAGGAAAACAGCAGTCGGCGTTGCTATTTCCAGCGTGTTGTCCGTCTCCTCTCGTTTAGCAGGAGCAGACATGTCTGATCACATGACCAACCGAGGCTGAAACTGCTCACCTTCCAGAGCGGCAGAAGAGTCCAAGTTCAGTCCTGAGCTCCTTGGTGAGCTCCGTGACGAGCCGCCTGCTTACTACCCTGCCGTCATCCTCCAGCCGGGCCTGGTGACGGATCCACTGCCACACCTGACACAGTCGTGTTGGGTCAGAAGCAGAACTACTTCCTCCAGACCAGGCTGCTCTCTATTCAGTCATATTGTCCAGCTTGTTGGCTGTACTTCTTATTCAGGCAAAGGTTAAAGTCAAGCGTTGCTATTCAGGCTCTTAAGGAACTTTGTGGCAGAGGTAGAACCACCAGGCTGTAACGCACTAACAGGGATCTTGTGTGGATTATATCTCTCTAAAGAAATATAAATCTGATGTATGATCTGTTAAATGATCTCCAGAACTTACATACATAGTTTCGTTACACAGGGAAACATTTTAAGCCTTTCTTTCTTAAAATTGTGATTATGACACGGAGGCCATCCACCTGTGGTTTCTCTGATGATATCAGGTCATCTACACTGCTGGGTCTGGTGTTTCCCAGCTTGCTCTTGACGGTACTCCATACATTTCTCTCTGGGGTTCAGGTCAGTTCAGTTCGCTAGTCAATCAAGCACAGGACCACCATGGTCATTGGACCTGCTTGGTACCTTTGGCAGAACCAGCAGATGACATGGCACCCCAGATCTTGACTGACTGTGGAAACTTCCCACTGGACCTCAGGCTACATGGATTCTTCTTGGCCCAGCCAGGTAAGACGTTTCTGACGTCATCTGGTTTAGCACTGGCTTGGAACAACGATGTGACTTTTGTAGTCTGTGTATAGGATGTAGCTCTCGGTGGGCTGACTACAGCCTCAGTCCACTCCTTTCGATTGGGATTTTTCTTGACAATCCTCTCTGGACTACTGTTATCCGTATTGCAGGTGCACCTCGTCATACCACACCTTGTCCTTCTATTGAGCCTCCTAGGAATAAGCTAGGATGAAGGTCTCTGTAAACAAACAGCTTCTTCAGCAATTAGCTTTTGTGGCTTCCCCTCCTTGTGGGGGGTGTTGGTGACAGACACCAGTCTTCCTCATGGTTCTGTAGACCAGAATATAGCCATTACACAAAACATGCTTTAATTGCTGCTATGTTGTAATGTATGAGACAGCATTTTGGCTTTTCATTTTGTCTGTAAGCCTTAAATAATCAAAATTACAAGAAATAAAGGCTTGAAATATTTGATTTTGTGGAAGGAATGAGTTTCCCTTTCTGAAATTGAGAGCCAGAAATGGAACTTTTCACAAGGTTTAGGTTTTTATGTACCTGTATACACAAGTTATCAGAATCAGACATACTTTAATAATCCCAGAGGGAAATTACTTTTGTTACATGCTCCAGATAAAGATAAGTTACATGACTTTACAAAGGTTCTCCTTTTTCCCCCAAACCCCCAAACTTGAAACTTTAATCAGGATTTCTTTCACACATAGCTAAGTTTGTCATCATTAGTTCTGGCTTGATTATACTTTGGTTTCAGTTTCTATATGTGTTATAGAACTTAAATCAGGAAGCAAACTGAGCTGGCTCTAGCATTCTGTAAATGAGGGGATTTGCTGAAGCTGGAAGGCCAACATAAGCAAGGTTTGTGGGGGTTTAACAGATGAGATCCCTTGCTGGGACTCAGCCATGGAAGAGAACAACATGGGACGAGTAACAGAGAAGAGAAGGAGACATGGAGAAACTCTAAATCTCTGAATGAAGCTTCTAGGAAGGAAAAGTTTCACAGCTGGTTAAACAAAAGCTTACTCCTTTTTCTCAGCGTTTTCCTTTTATCTCATCTCACTAAACTGCATAAAATATGTCCGGATAGACTTTAAGAGCCAAAAGCTAATATCTTTGTTGGCCATTAACATTTTCAAGACAGCCATCTTGTGATTCCATAAACATTTATTGCAGTAAACTCCATTAAAAAAAAAAAAATCCTTCCCCGAGGGCTAATCAACACGTTAAGAATCACTTGTCCAAAAGGTTGATTATTAATTCAGCAAACTTAGTCCTAAAACATTATTCTATTAACAGTTTACTTTCCCTTTTGCTCCTGTGTGGAGATGTTTGCAGTGGGCACCCATCTGGCCCTGAGGGTCTTTATACAGGGACCACTGGCCCTTTAAACAAGATAACTGCAGTTCACAGCAGCTGTCTGAAGGAGTCTTCAAAGAACATCCGCCTTTTGGACCACCATGCATGCTCTCATGATCTAGAGCCCAGGGAAAATGTTCAAGCATGGATGACAGTCCCCTGACCACCCCCCTAGAGTTCAGAAGTAAATGAGAACAGTCGGGTCTCCTCACTCCAGAGGGTTTTTGTTAAATCTTTGAATTCTGTTTGGGGTTTTTTGGAGGCTAAGGCCTCAAACTTTTGATCAGCTGACAAAAACTGAGTTTAAAAGCAGTATTCAATAAAATGTCATGCTTTTTAAAATCTTTATAAGGAAATGTTTTTCTGAGGTAGTAGAATTGACTGATGTGAGTGAGGTTTATTCAGCAAAGCTCATTTGGGGAGTCTGCCTAAGTTTGGAAAACTTAACTTAGAAAAAACCTTCTAGTTTTATCGTATTCTGTGTCCTTCAGTCTACTAGACGTGTTTGGCTAAAACCAGGTTCTGTAACACAAAGAGGGAGGGGTGGCCTAGTGGTCAGAACAGCGCACCTGCATTCGGAAAAGGCTGCAGGTTCCCAGTTTGATTCCCGCAGACAGCCACTATGGGTCCCTGAGCAAGACCATCAGCCCCAGATTGCCTGCTGCTCCCTGAGGGATGGGTTGAAAGCAGAAGATAGATTCTGTTGGATCGTTATTGCAATTTCTCTTCTCACGGTCTAATTTCTAGGTTCTGTTGTTCTATAGATGTGCATTCAACAAATAAAAAGCTTCTATTTCAAATAATCTCTGATCTCCTGAATCCAGAGAGGATGGTAGCTTCAACCTACCTGGGATCTAGAAATCTCTGCAGTGGCAGAATCTTCCACCTGGCCTCTGTAGAAAAAATGGCCTTTACCTGGAAAACAGCATGGCTTTAATGGTCACGCTAGTCCTCTGACAGTCCTGCTTTAGCCTACGTTAAAAAAATGAATCTATGTATTAAACAGTTATTTGCTGGGCAGGGCTCTTGGCAGTGGACATCAATGTGAGCAAACATCTGCCGACAGCAGGTTGGAGTTTTGGTAAATGTTCACACTGTAAACATATGAACATGCTTTTGACCTGCATGTGTTTATGTGTTATGAATGCTAGAGATAGTGTTCTGAGTGGGAGCTGAACAATGCTTCATCCATGTGTAGTTCCTCTTAGCTCAGGGATCACCGATGGCTTTTTTCTCCTTTGGAGTTTTCCTAATTAGATTTTCTCCAAGCTTCACAGTTCTTATGGCCATCATTAAACCCGCAAACAGCACTAGTTCTTAGCCTGACTGATGTCCTCCAGGTCAGATGAAGCTTCTTAAACTGCCACTTCAGGCTTTATTGCTTCAGGCTCAGAATGCACAGATGTCAGTCCTTTTGACAACAGGGGGGTTTCTAGCTGTGCCCACATGATGTGCAAACCTTTCTACTTCAGAATTTCTAGAAGCTGAGTGAGGACATTGTATTTTTTCATCTCTGTTATTTTTCATGGCTTTTAAATTGTGGAAAGCTGGAGCGTTAGGCTGTGCTTCTTTGCTCTATTTTATCCTGTGAGATTGTGTTTTTATTGCTCTTTTACTATGTGTTGCTTACTTTGGTCCCTTGGTTGTGTGTACTTGTGAATATGAACAGAGATGGATTGATTGATAAATAAATGAACACATTTCTGTCCCTGTGCCATTCTCTCTCGTCTTGCCGTTGATGCTGTCAGATTCTAACAGCAGCATTCAGGTGTTTGAGTGACTCTGACGGGTGCCATGAGATGGAAACTATTCTGCAAGGAGAAGTCGGTCTAAATTCCTCTGCTCATTATTTCAAATGCTATGTTGCAGTTGTTGCTGCAAATTAAGGGTGACACCTTGATTTCACTGCGCTGTTTGTGGCCGGCATCCACTGCCCCCACCACTGACCCACACTGCAAGGCCTGACTATACAGTAGGACATTAAAATGTGTTGAATGAACTCTTTTAGTGTATTGATAGCTATTGCCTCAGCTGAACGACAGAAAGCCTTGGATAAAAAAATAAAGCAAATCCATGCATGAATGACCAGATGAACTGGTAGGTCTGTGCCATCACCATTCATCCCATCACTAGTCTCATCCACCACAGCGCCCCCTGGACTCACCTGACAGCCATGCATTAATAAAGAGGACGCCCACTGCAATGTTATACTTCAGCCCATGAAGGGTGACTCCTCCCTAAGAAAAAAAACAAAACAAAGCAATGTAAATTACACGCCTTTGTCCCCTCCTGCTATTTTGCGTCATGCAGATTCAGATCCAAATCATCCACTAACAGAAGGCATGGACAGTAGATCCTCAGGAGTCACACTGACATCACCTCGGAGCTGGTGGAGCTGGTTATCACCCTCAGAGTGTCGCTCAAAAAGCTGGAAAAAAAAAAGAAAAGTCACCACTGACAGAGGATCTGAAAGGCACACCCCTCCGTGTTCAGATGGCAGCTTACGGCATGCTTTTCTTTTTTCAATTAGCAGAAGCTGTTTGTATTTCCGCTTAATGCAAAATATCTGATTGACCCAGTCTGATGTTTTACCGTGCCACCTGCAGCCCTGAGGGCGACTTCGCACATTTTATTATGGGGTAGAAAAACAACATCCCGACCACCGGTCCGGCCTAAAACAGACCAGCTGTTTGGGAATCCTCCATATGGCCACACCTCTGACTGGGAACCCGTTTTCCAAAATTATCGTTTACCATCTCCTAAAATGCCAGATCTGCGTGGACACACAGCCTAAACGACAAATGCCGACACACCTCATCTCTTCTCCGTTTGGACAGGGCCTCAGGAGAACAGCAAGCACCTGCAGCAGATGGTGAGATAAGGGGACACACTATTGGATCACAGCTGCCCTCTCTGACGGACAATTACACCTGCAGACTTCAGAAGAACGCCAGAAAAGTATCAACAAGCTCCACTTACTCCTAACACATACTTTGTGTCCACTCCCATCAAGAAAAAGGTTCAGGACTTTGAAAACCAAATCCACCAGATTCAAAAACAGTTTCTATCCCCAAATGGTGAATCAATCATATCACGGCTACCCCAGCTACAGCTCTAATGCTACCCAGCTGGTTTTGTTCACATGGCGATCAGCTGCATCACCCAGCTAGCATACTACACACATTAATATTTACATTACTGGTACTTAAAGGTACATGTAGGACTCAGTGGCGGCTGGTGCTAAAAAAACTGAGGGGGGGCGCACACAAACAAACAAATGAAAAACAAACAAAACAAATCTTAAAAAATAGCACTATTTGAACATGAATTTTGCCCTCCTTTCCTTCTGCCCAGCAAATTTCTCAATTATATTCTTGTTAAAGTCAGTCATCTCTGTGACTAGTCTTTTCTCCATTGACAACATGGCCAATGCATTCAGCCTGTCCTGAGTCATTGAGTTTCTCAGAAAAATCTTGATTCTTTTCAAAGTTGAAAAGCACCTTTCAGCTATTGCTGTGGTGATGAGGATCTTCAAGAGCATGACAGTTTCTGAAAAGACTTCTTCTAGATTGTTTTCCTGATTTTAATAACATTTGCTGCCATTTTTTAAGGCTGTGTTATGAAATGTGTTACAGCATGTTTGTGGGACAAGATTATACAAAATTCAGTAACCAAATGTTTTATTCCCCATTACCCATAAACTTCAGTACAACTTAAATAATAAAATATCTTGCTGACAAACATTACATCAACATACCTACACAGCATAGACACAACTAAAGGTATTTCTAACTACAACGCACATCTTCCTAATATATTAAATAACATTACTTTAAACCAGTGTAGCAGTGATTTTCCACAACTCACCTCTGCAGCAATCCTTTCATGGTCTTCTACACTGAGTATCCAACGCTTCTTCACTGGCTGACTACTACCTACACTGCTTTTTCCAACCATGGAGTGGAGAGATCACTTGCCTGCTGCTGAATTTGTAAATTAAGACGATCCGGTCCAAGCTCCTTTATCCTGTTTTTTTTCTTCAAGTGAACGCTTTGTAAAAGCATTTTTTTGTAAAGACAAAACAGAATTTTCTCTCATTTTGAAACTACTCCACTTTGCAAACGGAAACGTGAATCGACCTAACGAACTGCAGCTGCGCTAATGAGTCGAATCGGGGATTGTCCAATCACACAATGTTTTAAAAAAAATTAGCCAGTACTGACACTCTACCAGTAATGACACAACAGAATAGGTGTGTCCGGGACGCAGAGCGGTGCGCCCTCTTGAAAACCCTAGATAACCAATTAAAAGTCAGCCTCAGATCACGTGCTTGCCCAAGTTGCTGCGCCCACAGACATATATTATGTCTATGGCTGCGCCTACATTCATTCTCATTAGACCGGCGCCCTGCACATAGGAAAGGAAGTGTGCACAATGTGAGCAATTAAATAGAATTATGTATTTACTATTTTAATAAATTCTAACATGTCTAATGGACACACAGTATGAATAAATACATTTTTAAGTACTTTGCAGTTCAGAAATCATTTATTATCTAAACGATTTAAAGGGGGCGGCGCCCGAGCGCCCCCTACTGGCCAGCCGCCACTGGTAGGACTTAGGGAGGTTGCTGAAAAATGAGCCACAGCTAATGTTTTTGTTGTTTAACGTGAGTCGCTATCTCTGAATGTGACATCATCCCGTCAACAGTCCATTCATTCGCCATCCTGTTAGTCAGTCTTACCCATTCAATCAGCCACTGTGATGGCTAGTTTATAACTTCAAGAATAAACCTTTGTTCTTAAACATACATGATCATCACTGCATAATTTCATTGGTTATTGGTTCCAGTTTAATTTTTAGTTTGTTAGTTCTCCTAATTCTACTTATTTTTACCCGGTAGTTTAGTTAAGTTTTACAAGCTTAGTTAAAGAGTTTTTTGACTAAAGTCATTTAACCGGAAGTTGAAGCATACAAATTCTTGTATTTATGGAAGAAGTTGTCCGCTCAATTCTGTATTTTGGTGCAATACTTTGGTGCACCAACTTGGCTATTTTGATTAAAATGACTAACTTTGCTAATAATTGCCTTTGGCCCCTACTAATAGCCAAACCAAAGCTATTGTTGTACAACCCATTCAAAGACACCTCATGGACAAAATGCAATAAATATCCGGACTGCTGCTAACCTGTGTTTCTGTATTCCATAGTGTATTATTTTTTGTCTGTGTGTGATATTCACACAGCCTAAGAAGAGCTTCCAAACTGTTTTTTACTGTGTGAAACAAAGACAAATTCTTCTATTTTATATAACGTTTCAGATTGATTTATCATGGTCTCTTTTCACGGAACAAAAACCACGAAGAGCTGCTTTATACTGCAAGTAAACAGTAGAATTGGGTACTTACTTTCTGCATGGGTTTGATCAAATTCATGTCATACACCATGAAACCATCAACACCTGCGTTGATTTCCAGCAACTTCAGTCTGAAAGGCAGAAAAGAAAACCAGATGAACAGAAGATATTTTGGAATAGAGAAGGGAGATAAGCAAGTTTATTAGAACCAAACAATTTGTACTCCAGACAAGACAAGAGTGCTTTGCTTAAAAGAAAGGAGAGTTACTTTTAAAGAAAATAGTATTGCTTTAATAAACTCTAGGCATGGCATGAAAAGAAAGAGGTGGTAAAACGCACAGCCAACTAAACAACACAACAATATTTTGCTTCAAGAACACACCTTGTGTACCATCAGTACAGCTGGGAATGCACACCAACACATTCAGCGGAAGCCTAAAATCCAGAACCTAAATATGGTTTTTATTGGTGCCAGCCCTTTTTTTCTGTCTAAATAGATATTATTTCATGTTGAAAAGCTGTATTATAAAGAAAATAAATAGCTGGAAACTACTGTTAGTACGTGCTAATGATTGTGTGTAATGATGTGATGCTGAATAAAAATGGTCCGAGACTAGAGCTTTAAGGAAACTTCCCATTATACTTTACAAGATGACACAAAGTCATTTTGGCCAGTCAAGATGGAATGAAATCAGTTTTATGATCAACCAGGTTAATTGATGCACTGAGATCCAGTAAATGCTAATTTTATTTTTTGTTTCTGTCAGGATGCGTACAATTTAAAACCTTTAGAAGGTCCAGTGTCAGTGCTGTGGAGTGGACTCAGAAAGGTGTAATATTATGTTCTATAACAATATACAGATTTCTCCTTAAGATTTCCGTAATTTTCTGTAATTCTGTAATTTTGGGTTACATAATAAAACACCAGGCATTTAATTATTGAAAGGGTTTCTATTTTGTTCCTTTGGATGAATATCAGCTCAATTACCTCCTCACACATCCTTTCTGAAATAAGTACTAATAATCCCCTAACTGGAGATTCATGTATGACTGCCAACCTTTGATGGTAGAACCCTGCCTGATAGATGAACATTTTGTGCTGGAAGCCCCTGATAATGGAGCCTCATAAATGAGGTATGTAAGCACATCAGGATGTCCGTACCTTTCCACAGCAGCCAGGACTTTGCTGTAGGAGTCAGCGTGTTGACTCTGAGGCAGCAGCAAAGCAGCCATGCCCCCTGTGGCTAGTGCTCCGCGTCGGTGACACGTCTGAACCAGCAGGTCCAGGTAGCTGCGCAGAAAACGCTTCTCCATATTGACGTACTTGCTCCGGTCCGGCAACAGGAAATCCCGACGGTAACCTGGAAGATGTGACATCTTGACCGCAGTGACCCTTTTGGATCCAGCTCTGCTGAAGCAACAGGCACCAGGCATCTGTCTCACCAAACTTATTGACAAAGGAAGCCGAGTAATCCCAGATGCCGCAGTTGAGCCCCGCTGAGTGTTCCCGCAGCTCATACAGAATCTCTTCCATTTCAAAAGTTGCCAGCACGTTCTCTATCAGCACTGTCGCCTTGATGCAGCCAAGCGGAAGGCCCAGCTGCACACAGAGAGGAATTCATCCAAACCACCCCACAACTGGACCATAGTAAAACACAATGTGGCACTCTCATACCAAAACACAGATTATTTTACATTTATCTTGTTCTAAAGAGTCAGTGACCATGTGGGCCATAATCTGCCACTGAAAGGACAGGTTAACAGGTGGATAGTTTCGCTTTCAGAAGAAAAATGTCTGCAGGCTTTTAATATTTTAATCATATTGATATTAGATGTTATATTACTTTAAAAGGCAGATGCAGACAATGCCATTTCTGAATCTTTGGGCCTTTAATGTTAAAGTTGTGAGACGCTGACCAGCCTAGTTATTACATATTCAAATGTGAGAGACACACTGTTGATGAGACTAGATCCATCCATTCATTCAGATGTCTGACTGGTGCTTTTTAGATCCTATTTTATTTTCTGATATTATATGTAACTGGGATTTGGTTTTGTCCTTTGATAAAAAAAAAGTGAAATCATTATCCCAGTAGCTTATTTAAAGCGATAGAAGATTATTGCAGCCTGACCTTCTGCTGTGTCCAGACAAATATGTTGTTCCAGAGCCTGGACTCCATCAAGCTCTCCACCTGCACAAGAAGGCAAAACTGAAACATGTAAACATCCCACCAGTAAATGGGCCAAGTTCGATAGAGCGAGTGAAAAAATATGAAAAATGTATAACCTAGTATTAGCAACAGCCGCCTGGCAGCTAGCTGCTGCAGGAAGCAAGAAGAGTCAATTGGGAAACTCCCATGAGCCTTTGCTGTTAAGGTCCTGAAAGGATTTATGAACCAAATTTTTAACTGTTTTGGGGTATTGCAAACTTTAAGGCAAATAGGATGAGTGAGGATTAGCTTGGCTTACTATATGTTCTCTAAAAAATAACAGTCTTGTCACCTTGCATATGTGCTAATTTGGGTGAAAGGACCCTTGAAGCCTTGTGGTCATGTTTAGAAGAAATCAATAATACTCAAAACAATTTATGCTCCTTCAAATATTCCCAGTTGGGTTCCAATGAAATACTCGATGTGAAATCATATTTTACTACAGAAGCTTGTTGGGGACTATTCTTGGCTCACACTTTTTATCTACTTGGTCAACAGCATTTCGTGAGTGAACAACTGTTGCCACTGCATATGCAGTAAACAGAGCTGACTTCCTGTTGCTCACCTACAAGGCCTTAAATGGATTGCTGCCCTCTTACCTCTCGGACCTTTGGCATTTGTGTGTCCCTCGTCGAGCTCTTAGATCTCAAGGAGATCTGAGAGATCTCCTTGAGAAAAACTGTCGGCTAGCGTACCTTCTCATTTTGTGCCCCTTTTCTCTGGAACAACCTGCCTCAGGACATTAGGCCGGCAGGTTCTGTTGGTGTTTTTAAAGTTAATTTAAAGACCCACTTGTTTACTCTGTCCTACTCATAGTAAAAATTACCTTCTGTTGCTTCATCTGTTTTTTTTTTTATCAGTAGTTTTCATTTGTCTTGTATCTCCTTGCAACTGTTCAGCGCTTTGTATGAAAGCTCTTTATAAATAAAGGTCTTATTTTTATTACATTGTTACGAGTTATTACATAGCAGTAAGCTATGTAATGACTTGTTATCTTTTTATGTTTTGTTCTTCGTGTTCCGGGGGAAGTTAGTATGACACAGTATCACATATCTTAGTTCAGACATAAAACTACTACATGTGTAGTATTCCCACATGTCTTAGCGTTCATTTGAGACCAAGATTACACATTTAGCCCCTGCATTTGTGTAGATTATTTGAAGCAGGTCATTTCAGAAAGAACATAGGCTGAAAACAGTGTGAGTTTATGGTGAAAGCAGGTTATTTTTTCCCCCCTGTAGCTTTCTGTGAAGCTGCAGTGTGTGTGCCAGTTTGCTTGTGGGAAATACTGACTTGAATGTAAATAAGAGGCAGTTAAACAGAAGCCTGTTTGTGCTCTGTGTGTGTTTGCCTTTACCTTTGACAGGTAGAAGAACGGTCCACTTTGGTTTTCAAGCAGGGTCCTTCCACAGTGATACATGAGGAGCCCAAAGTCAAACAGCGGACCAGGAGCCTCCTTTCCCTCCACCTGATGGTTTTAGTTGCAGCAAATATTATGAAGACTTCCAACCCTTCCAAACTTTACTGTCCCATATTAAGAACCCAGCCAGTCATGGAGAATGATTAGCTCCTGATAAGGAGTCAGATTTGGTCCAATTGAGTGACATCTTTAGATGAGGGACAGGGGATCAGAATTCTGTAGAGTCATAACCAATCCTCAGCCCTTTTCACGACACAAATGTGCAACCAAAGTGGCCCCAGACAGATTAGGTAAAGAGATAATGAAAGCAGAAGAGAGTCTGTGTTACCAGCATGTTGTGCTCCACCATGTTCCAGGCACGGGGACGCAGCATCAGCACCGGTGCCTGGGAGATGTGTGGGACTCCTGCTCTCACATAGGGAATCAGAAGAATCAGGACATCAGGACTCATGAGAACTTTGTCCTCTACAGTACTAAATGCTCCTGTGCGATGCAAGGCGTCGGGACTAAAGCAACATGGGGATGACGTCAGACACTCACCGGGGAGCTGGTTGTTTACTGCCAGGATCACATTGTGAATACCTTTTATCTGGTTGGGAAACGTTGGGCAGTTCCCATCATCAAAGTCAACCTGGGGAAAATGAAAAGAAGGTTTGGTCCAACTTCTACAGTGCAGCCAAATGTCAGAACCAAAGAAATGTTAACAGTTTAGGTTTTAAACAATGGGAGGTCTGTGCAGCCATGAAGTTCCAGTTGTGTTGAGGTCGGAAGGCTCAAACGGGTCAAAACCTCCAATTTAGATGATCCATCAAAGAATTATCTGTTGTCCTTAATAGGGTTGAACATAAATATACTCTTATACATCTACAACACAACTTTTGCTTTCTTTAGATGATTAAAATAATACATATTCACTGAACTTATTCTTCCATATGGACTGTAAAGTTAAAATCAATGCTGTAATGCATGTGATCCATTCTGCTCTCCCCCACCAGATTTTTTATGTTGGGATGTTCTTTCTGACACTGACTTAACCAACCCAGAGACTCTGCTCAGTGAACTACTGCTGGCTCAGACTATCGTTGTTTTTCTTGGACTTTCAGACATTGGCCACAATGACCTCTCAATACCCTTTGCTGTGGGTTCTACACATCTAGAGATCATTCTATCTATTCTCCTTTGCAAAAATAGCTCAAGACCTTTCAACACAATAATGTGTTTGATTTCAGCTCTCCATTGTAGTTCTGGCTGTATGTTAAGGGTTGCTGACCTGCTGCAAGGTGAACAGTCTCAGACTCAAATATCTGTAGCTCCAACCATCTTCCCTATCCCTGCAGAAGACCAGCATCGACAAAGGATGATGCTGCCGCCTCCATGTTTCACTGTGGGGACGATGTGTTCTGATTTTCCACACCGCAAGACGGAACAGGTTCATCTGACCAGAGCCCCAACATCTCCCGGATCACTGTTCAATCTGGTCGTTTACTGTGTCCCCTTACAAAAGAGAAGTGTCTATTTTTTCAGACTAGGTCAACGGCTCTGTTTGTTTGTGACAAGCTGAATATTGACCAAGCCAGCTGACTCATCGGAGGAAGTAGAGCTGTGTCTCTGGGACAAAAGGAGCTTACATCTTCTTATACTCTTTGTTACACAGTAGGGTTAAAACAGTCCTGCATAATGCTGGCTCTGCTTAGTGCAAACAGGTGAAAAGGTCTGTTCTGTTCCTTTCACTCAAGTCAGAAGAGGAGGCAATGTTTCTGTATTAAGAGTGGGAGGGCCTGTTGACCTTGGGGGACCCTTTTAGAGTCACATCTAAAAGCTGCAGGACACCAGACCTCGAGACTGGGTTTTTAGATTTCAGGGACTTCAGAGATATAGGGGGTTGGACACAAAGGCACCCCACACTTTTCAGATTTCAATTGTAAAAAGGAAAAGACAAACCATGCATCCTTTTCTTTCCACCTTTAGCTGTGCACTAGTGCTTGTTAGTCTGGCCCATCTTAAAATAGACACTGAAGTCTGTAGTTGTAATGTGACAGAATGTGGAGGAGCTCCAGCCGTTGGGTTACTTCTGAGTCTTTGTTTAAATTATGTCAATTATAATGAAAAGGCAAAAAACCTCAACTATCACGTTTAGTGCAGCTGTCAATAAGTACCATGATAAAAATGTGAAGGTGCTTCACCTGTATGCCTTGTGCTGGAGACTGTAGAGCTCGAACGAAGCGTTGAGTATCACAGGGGGCCATATCTCCAATGTCCACATGCCTCTTTTGAAGCCTTGTAGGGACAGGGAGCACCCTCCAGTCTGGGTCTGCCCTTATGTGTGCGGTGCTTTCCAAGAAATTTGGGAGATCGCCTGAGAGATCCAAATGAGCCTTTCTGGATACTCTCAGTTGGAGGATCTAAAGAAGGAGAGTAGACCTTTGTCACTCAGTCCTTGAGAACAAAAAGGGCCTGTTTAGCTGTGTTACCTGCTCCATCTCCTCATCAAACGTGGAGATCAGCTCATGCAGGAAGGAAAGGGACCCTGTGGTGAAAAGGGAGGCATACGCAGCTTCTAGCCCTTTGGGTGGGGGGGACAGCTCCATGCTGAGTAACTGTGTGGCTTGACCTCGGTCTGCAAGAGTGTACGGATGTGGAGTGTTTAGTCCACACCAGTGACAGACTGGACGGTTTGGCATTTGGGCAGATGCCAGAAGGGCCGCAGGCCCTCGTCGGCCGTTTGGGCTGGCCAATCACGAGACGGCATGATCGTCGGGTGTGCGCGGCCCCTTTCACCCTGTTCATTGTAGGCCTACATTATCTCTCGGCCCACTAATAAGCCAAATGCCTCTTGGTTCAGTTTTTATGCATATTAAAGTTAGAGTTCAACACCAATGGGGCTACAAACTTGCGTGTCATTTCCGTGCATGTGAAGTTATATCTGTGTGTTGTGGGCACGTGCACGCGTGTGCGTGCGCGTCCCCATGTGGGCTGCTGGTTGGTGAAAATGCCAGGGCCGTTTTTTAATCCCAGTCCGTCACTGGTCCACACTAATAGGGGATGTGTGATCATGCAGAAATAATCATAAATAATAAATGGGACATATTTAAGGTAGTATGTACAGTGCAAATATCGTCCAAAATGTAGTCAGTAGTTGTTTAAAATGATTGTAAGCTTAATCAAACAGATAAATCACTAACCTAAGCATTCTGAACATATGTTTTTATGCCAACACTGACAAGACGCCATGGTTCACTCAAATGTGATTTTCTCTTTGATCTTTTAATGCAAGGGGTGGGGATTAAGAAAGCTAACAAAAAGAACAAGTATTTACTCATTTTGTAAAGGGAAACAAGTATTATTCCCCCACCACCGTGGTTGGTAGAAAGAAAGAGCTCTTTTGTTAGGGAGTCGTGACGAGAAGTGAAGTAAGTAAGTTAAAAGTAAATGAGAGAAGTTATGAGGCTCCATCGTCCCACCTGCAACTGAAACGTTCCAGGTACAACATTTTTACAAAACTCTTAATGCCTGGCCTGAGTTACCCTCTGGCTGTCTCGATGTGAACTGTGGAAAGAGGCTCGTCGATGATATCACGAGGCCGTCTTGAGAAATTAGCTTGTAGATCAGTAAAAATGTCAAATCAGACAAGAAATCGGGTGAGCTAATAGCTACTCAAAGCAGGTCCAATGATAGAGCAACCCATCTAAACATGAGCTGATAAGATGTGATGAACTATAAAGAGAGAAGCAGATAGCACAACCCAGAGAGACCTGACCCTGGAAAGCAGCAGGAGGCTTGGAGTCCAGACGCTCCGCTAGTCTTTTGTCTCAACAGTAAAGCTGTCCTGAACTGCTGCTGAGCCTGAAGCCTCTGAAACCGCATGAAAACCACAGAAAAGGTTTGGCTTCAACACTACTCACACAGTACGGTAGTCTTTAAACACAACATGGCCTTATTTGATTTGATTTCAGCTTGGAAATAAAATTTACAGACATACTTACAAAGGCTGTGGAGACAGGCTTGTTCACTGCCCAGGTTTGGACTTTGAGTGTTTGTTCACCGTGAGCCCTGTTTGAACAGGAAGACGTTGCTTTTTAGTCAGAGTTTAAAGTCTGAGCGTAAATGATTTCACATCTATGCATTTTGTTAGTAAAACTATTGTAAGAATTTTGAATCAGCTGTGACTTGATTTACTTCTTAATGACTAAATGGATGGGGCATATCATATAAAATCCCCCTTTTAGCTACATTTGTGTACTTGGAGTTTCTAAGAGCAAAAAATGGGAATGTGGTTTTTCCAGGAGCTGTGTAGATATCCTTATGCTCTGTTTGGGTCATACTTTTCAATCCATTCAATTTTCTTTATTCTCTATTATGTTTTTTTTTAACAATTACATCACAATATTTGCTGCTAAACAAGGTCATGGTGTCACGATTTGTCTATGGATGAACCCAGAACCACCACACACGGAACTTAAAATGCAAAGTCTTTATTGAAAGGTTGAAGGGATATGGATGGTAGACCGGAGAGACAGGGCTGCACAGGTAAGGGTGTAGGTGATGGCAGGAGCCGACGGCCCAGAGAGAAAGTCCACAATCACTAGGTGGCTAGGAAAGCTCAGTACTGCTCAGCTAGCAGGCCTTGTAGCAACACCAGGCCAAAGAGCAGAACTTCTCCAGGGCGGCTAGTCAGGTTAGCAGTTCTCTGGAGACACCAGGGCACAGAGCAGAGCTTTCCTAGAGTGGCTAGTCAGGTTAGCAGTTCTCTGGAGACACCAGAACAAAGAGCAAAGCTTCTCCAGGAACGAGCAGCAGAGTACAAAGTCTTTCAGAGAGACTGGCAGGACTGACCTTAAACGAGAAAGCAAAACAAATCTTCCAAGGCAAAAAAAACCGAGGACTGGCATGGAGAGTGTGTAGGACGATGACGGACCGGCACTATAGTGAGACAGAGGGAGGCTTAAATAGGGAGGCCAGCAGGTGAAATGCGTCTGACTGATTAATTGCCAACAGGTGTGACTGACTGCAAAGGGAGTGAAGTGAAGGCAGAGTGGAAGGGGAGGGAGAAACTAAAAAACAATAAGTCAAATCATAACTAAAACTTAAACAAGGTGGAAAAACCGAAAACCAATGGTAAACAAAAGCCGAATCAAAACTAAACCATGACACATGAACTTCCGGCTTACTGATTTAGAAAATTCAGCATTTTCATTTCTTGCTTTGATTTTGTAGTCCAAGCCGAATGGCGTTGAATCTGCAAGTGGATAATTGAAAACGTTGGATTGTTGGGTGTATTAACCCACACAATCCCTTACACTGTCCCCCAGCAGACTACAACAATGGCCGATCAGGGTGGAGTAGAACGCTCTGTGACCCTGAGGGAGGCAGAGAGGGAAGTGCCTCCTTCAGGTTTAAAGAGACGGCACAAAAACAAGTCGCTATCAGTCGCACCTCAGATCAGGCCTGTTCTGACGTCCTGTGGTGCTAAACAAGGCATTCAGACCAAAGCATTGCAGTTCTTACTTTATAAAGACCACAACTGAAAAGTAAGGATTTACTCTGACATCAAACTCTATAACATACATTCTTTTGCACCATGCCCCGCAAACCAGAATCCTGCATGATGATCTCACAACTGCCCCACAGACCAATGAATTTGTTTTCACTGAGGAAGCTGACTGGTGAATACAAACAGAGGAGAGGATTGTGTATATTTTGGTACTTCCATCTACTCCTCTCTCTCTGATGGCCACTCTAGTGCTGACTGACATGATGGAGAGGGTGTAGGCTGTACTGCAGGGACTAGCGTGGAGGTGTTAATAAAAGTTCATCTGCCTGGTGATTGTTCTGATTTTAGCAGGTGATGGAGCAGTTCTGCAGGGCACATCGTTGGGACATGATATTGATTTTAATGGCGCACATGAAACTGACTATAAGGTCTAATAACAGCTTTGGTATTAGAACGCTACTAGTCAGCCTCTCTACCTGTGCCATCGGGACAGGTAGAGAACCTCCACCACTCATGAAAAAGATCAAGCCTACGGAAACTGAGACTTCTTACTCTGAAACCAATCCAGACCATGCTTCTAACGGCACACTTCAGACATGTCTGACTTCAAGAATATTCAAAACATGTTAGGCATTGCTAACATCACCACAGTCTGGATTCCAATGCTGAGGCGACAAAGGAATGCAAAGAAAAGAAAGAAAAGTTGGAGAAGGAGGTGAAAAATCTAAAAGAGCAAAATGTTACATTCTGTTCCTTTGTTGAAGGTTGTTCCACACTGGAAGGACAAAACTGACGAGATCCTAGACACCGTGCATCGACTGGGGAAGACCACTGACCACCCTCGACAAATCATCATGGAGTTTGCAGCTAGAATCTGCAGAGATGAACTGTGGAGAGAAACAAAACACCACCCCATCTGCAAGTATCTTAACCTTCACTATGAATCTGGGACTGCTTCTATTGAATCCATTTGGGGAAAGGATGGACATTCAGCAGAACCCTTCAAGCTGACTGGACAAAGTGATACATAGTTCCCGCCTACCAAAGGTTTGTTTTAGCCAGTCAGTGGTGTTAAATGAAATTGTAAGCAGCAGAAGTCACGAAAAACCACAACAAGGGCTCAATCCGAATACCCTTATAGAGTAAGGACTCTTGAGCCAAAACAGAAGTGCGTCTGAATAGTGCAGTCAGTAAGGAAGGATGTAGGAAAAGTAACCTGTATGCGCCCTCCTGCAGCTAATTTTGCCTAGGAACCCCAAGACATGCCTTGCTGGTGCTGAGAACCTTTAAGGTATCCCACAATCCTTTGCGTGACATGATGTTTAAGCACAACCCCCTCACGGAAATCAATGAAAATGTCTGGTTAGAAGAGATCACGCTCTTTGTAGTTCATTTTAGGAAGGCTGTAGGCCCAATGACTCACATTATCCATGTGTTTCCGTCACGTAATGATGCCAGAGTTGTCTGTCCAAATTCGGGACAGCAGTCCGAAACTCCTTTCCTCCCCGCGACAGAGTTCTTACTGTTAACCCCATGAAATATCAAGGAACAGGAGCTAGAAACTATTACAAGTTTTTGGATGGAGCCAAGATAAGCTGTCAAGGCACTTTGTGGATTCTTACAAACAGATGTGATAGCAGCAGCTACGCATTCGTCCTCTTGCACTGCCATGTTGGTTCAGCATTTATCTTTTGCTGCATTTTTCTATTGCGTGTGTTTTTGTAATGATTGATGCTGGTGAACCTGATATTCAGCTGGACACAGAAATACGTTTAAAATGTTTATTGTGAAGAGGATGAGTAGTGAAGAGGAACCACCAGAACGGGCAGAGCAAGTAGGTGGAACTCACGGAGAAACAGGCAGAACTCCAGAACTGCAGCACACAGACACAGGTAACCTTTAACAGAAGAGACCAGCTGGCTAACCACACATGAGTTGGTAGAGCAAGGGCACATCAAACTGGGCGACCCGACATGAGAAGAGAAGTGAAGTGAGACGTTCTGGCAGGGATGAGTTGGCTAAGGCAGGTATATGTAGGCTGGTGAACAAGTGACCAGAGTTGAATCAGGTGGAGTTGATGTGGGCTAACCGACTGGGGCAGAGCTGACAGGAAAGTGGCTGGTAGCTGAGAGGTGACAAGCTGAAGAAAAGTCCAAAACAAAACAGACAAAAACCTAAATCATGACAGTTTTGGGTGTTAGCCTCTATTTTGTATGCGGAGTACTTTTTGTGATTACAGAGCATTTATGTCCTTTTAGTGCATTTGCAACTCTCAGACTTCATGTCCGGACTTCATCTTTCTAATCTAAAATTTTTGGGAAAGTAGTTACAAATCAAGTATGTAAACATTTACAAAGTAATGACCTATTTGAAGAGTTTCTGTCAGGCTTCAGAGCTCATCATAGCACTGAAACAGCTCTGGTGAAGGTCACTAATGGTATTCTCATGGCCTCAGATAATGGACTTGTGTCTGTACTTGTCCTGTTAGATCTCAGTGCTGCATTTGATACAGTTGATCACAAAATTCTTCTAGAAAGACTTGAACATACTGTAGGGATTAAGGGGAAAGCATTAGGCTGGTTTAAATCTTATCTGTCTGCCAGTTTCCAGTTTGTTCATGTTCATAATAAATCTTCTTCAAACTCTAGGGTAACTTGTGGAGTACCACGGGGTTCAGTGCTTGGGCCAATTCTTTTTACCATATATATATATATATATATATATATATATATATATATATATATATATATATATATATATATATATATATATATATATACTGTATTATATACATACAGTAACTGTATGTATAGGCTATATACACAGACACCGATCTACAGACAACAGCACTGATCTACAGACAAGTGAGAGCAGAGGTGCTCATAACAGCATTTAAAAATTATATATTACAAACCGCAATCTGGGGGGAAATAAATCAACAAAAAACCTAACGCATCTAAGAATCAAATACATTACAAAATCATAGCAAAAACTGTATAATATCCCCCCCCCCCCCACCACAAATCATGTCTATCCAGTAATTTAGGACCATTTTGTTTGTTTTTGGTGTTTAATGTACTTTTCTCTACTATATATATATATATATATATATATATATATATATATATATATCAGTTAATCTGGATGGCATTAAATTGGCCTCTGGTAATAAAGTGAAAACTCTTGGTGTTCTTTTTGACCAAGACATGTCATTTAAATCCCATATTAAACAGGTTTCCAAGGTCTCCTTTTTTTCACTTCCAGAATATCGCCAAAATTAGAAATATTCTGTCCAGGAGTGATGCTGAAAAACTAGTCCATACATTTGTTACTTCAAGACTGGACTAATGTAATTCTTTACTATTAGGAAGTCCACAAAATGCAGTTCAGAGTCTTCTGCTGATACAAAATGCTGCAGCAAGAGTTTTGATTAAAATCAACAAGAGGGATCAGTAGAAAAGACACTTGGGAGAAACTGATTGGCTCGCGGACTTCCTGTTTGCGGTAAGGCGTATTGTGTCACTTCCTGTTGTTGCTGTGTGAACGACGGAGCTTTGCTCCAGGCTCTCTCGCTTTTTATCTTTAAACCTCTTTGCTGTAACATCTGTTTCCAAACATAAGCACTTTTAAAACATTGTCTGTGGCTGCTCATCACGTTTGGGAACTCCTCGTGTTTCACACGGTTTGTTCTTTGGCGTGATAATAGGGCGTTAGCCTAGCTTTAGCCTAGCGTTAGCCTAGCGCTAGCCAAGCCTTAGCCTCATAATGGCTTCTCCGTCCCTGACTAAGTCTCCTATCTGCTGCTCTCTGTGTCAGATGTTCAGTTATTCCTCTGCCTCCTTTAGTGATGATGGTACATGTAATAAATGTAGTGTTTTTGTAGCTTTGGAGGCGAGGGTGTCAGAATTGGAGACCCGGCTCCGTGCTGTTGAAAAACCAGCTGATAGCCGCTCCTTTGCTAGCGCGGAGCCGCATAGAGTATCTTCACGTAGCGAACCTAAAGCAGTAGCACCCGAGCAGCCTGGTAACCAGGCTGGCTGGGTGACAGTTCGTAGGAAGCATAGCTCTAGATTACAGACCCCAGATCACCACCAACCCATCTGCGTTTCTAATAAATTTTCCCCTCTGAGCGACAATCTCGCCGAGGAGCCGACCTTAATTATTGGCAGCTCCATAATAAGAAATGTGGCACTAAAGAAACCAGGGACCATAGTTAAATGCCTACCAGGGGCCAGAACAGGCGACATAGAATCCTACCTAAAACTACTGGCTAAGGATAAGCGTAAATACCGCAAAATTGTTATTCACGCTGGCGGTAATGACACCCGGTCACGCCGATCAGAGGTCACCAAAGTTGGTGTTGCTTCGGTTTGTGAGTTTGCTAAAACTATGTCGGACTCTGTAATTTTCTCTGGTCCCCTGCCTGATCTGACCAGTGATGACATGTTTAGCCGCATGTCATCATTCAACCGCTGGTTGTCTAGGTGGTGTCCTGAAAACAACGTGGGCTACATTGATAACTGGAGAACTTTCTGGGGAAAACCTGGTCTGATCCGGAGAGACGGCATCCATCCAACTTTGGAAGGTGCAGCTCTTCTTTCTAGGAATCTGGCCGGATTTATTAGTTCTCCTAAATGCTGACAACCCAGGGTCCAGACCAGGAAGCAGAGCCGTAGTTTAACACACCTCTCTGCAGCTTCTGTACTGTTACCCACCCATTATCCTATTGAGACGGTGTCTTTCCCACGGCCAAAACTTAACAGATCAAAAACTGATCTAAAAGGAACAAATCATAAAAACCTAATAAAAATCAATATGGTTCACCTTGAACCTAAAAATAAAATAATAAAATGTGGTCTATTAAATATAAGGTCTCTCCCTCCAAAGACTTTGTTAGTTAATGAATTGATTTCTGATAATCAGATTGATTTGTTTTGTCTCACAGAAACCTGGCTACAAGAGGACTACGTTAGTATAAATGAGTCAACCCCCTCCAGTTATTCAAATTTCCATATTCCCAGATCTGTGGGAAGAGGAGGAGGAGTGGCAACTATCTTTCAGTCTGATTTATTAATTAGTCCCAGGCCAACTAATAATTACAGTTCTTTTGAACATTTAACCCTCAGTTTCCCTCATCCAAACTGCAAAGCAATAAAACCTCTTCTGTTTGTTGTTTTGTATCGTCCACCAGGTCCTTACACTCAGTTTTTGGATGAGTTGTCAGATTTCTTATCTGATTTGGTGTTAAATACTGATAAGGTTATTATAGTGGATGATTTTAACATCCATGTTGACACTGAATGTGATAACCTTAGTGTAGCCTTTAAAACTATCCTAGATTCAATTGGTTTTGCTCAAAATGTGCATGAACCGACGCACTCTCGGCTCCATACTTTAGACCTTGTGCTGACATATGGCATTGATTGTGAAGAATTAACAGTATTTCCTCACAACCCTGTCCTGTCTGATCATTTTTTAATAACATTTGAGTTTAATCTAACTGAATTCTCCACCCCCAAAAGAGGGTTCCATTATAGTAGATTTTTATCGGATAATGCTGTATCAAAACTTAAAGAGTCTGTCCCCTTCTTAATATCCTCAGTATTGCAGAAATGCCCTGTAGATGGCAGCATTGCTGTTTCTTCCCATTCACAAATCGATACCTTTGCTAACAATGTGACTTCCTCATTGCGTTCTGCATTAGACAATGTAGCTCCCTTGAAAAAGAAGGTGATTATTCACAGGAAGCTGGCTCCTTGGTTTAATTCAGACCTGCGTTCCTTGAAGCACAATGTTAGGAAATTGGAGAGAAAATGGCGCTCTACACACCAAGAGGAATCCTACTTAATCTGGAGGGACAGACTATTGTTGTATAACAAGACCCTCCGCAGAGTTAGAGCAGCATATTTTTCATCATTAATTGAAGAGAATAAAAATAATCCTAGATTTCTCTTTAGTACAGTTGCCAAACTTACCCAGAGCCACAGCTCTGTTGATCCATCCATTCCCTTAGCTCTCAGTAGTAATGATTTTATGGGATTCTTCATAAATAAAATTGATGCCATTAAAAATAAAATAATTGGCATCCTCCCAAACATGATTACCTCGTCCTCAGTAAGTGAGGCAGCATTGGAGGAATCTTTAGAATCTGCACAGTGTTTGAACTGTTTAGAAGCAGTAGAGCTTTCTGAGCTATCTAAAATTTTAGCTTCATCTAAACCTTCTACCTGTATGTTAGACCCAATCCCAACCAAGTTGTTTAAGGACATATTCCCTTTGATCAGTGGCACTATTTTAGACATGATTAATCTATCCTTAGTAAATGGATATGTACCACAGGTTTTGAAAGTAGCTGTTATTAAACCTTTACTTAAGAAACCTTCTCTTGATCAAGATGAGTTAGTAAATTACAGACCTATATCTAATCTTCTTTTCTTATCTAAAATTCTTGAGAAAGTAGTTGCTAATCAACTTTGTGAACATTTACAAAGTAATGACCTACTTGAGGAGTTTCAGTCAGGCTTCAGAGCTCATCATAGCACTGAAACAGCTCTGGTGAAGGTCACTAATGATATTCTCATGGCCTCAGATAATGGACTTGTGTCTATACTTGTCCTGTTAGATCTCAGTGCTGCGTTTGATACAGTTGATCACAATATTCTCCTACAAAGACTTGAACATACTGTAGGGATTAAGGGGAAAGCATTAGGCTGGTTTAAATCTTATCTGTCAGACAGATTCCAATTTGTTCATGTTAATAATAAATCTTCCTCAAACTCTAGGGTCACCTGTGGAGTACCACAGGGTTCAGTCCTTGGACCAATTCTCTTTACTATATATATGCTTCCGATAGGCAAAATTATCAGACAGCATGGGATTAATTTCCACTGTTATGCTGATGATACTCAGCTATATTTATCCATAAATCCTGATGAATCCAATCAATTACTTCGACTGCAGTCATGTCTTGATGACATCAAAAGCTGGATGACTTTAAATTTCCTGCATCTAAATTCTGACAAGACCGAAGTTTTAATCTTTGGCCCAGAGTCCTCAAAAGATAAACTTCTTAACCAATCACTTAATCTGGGTGGCATTAACCTGGCCTCTGGTAAAAAAGTAAAAAATCTTGGTGTTATTTTTGACCAAGACATGTCATTTAAATCCCATATTAAACAGGTTTCCAGAGTTTCCTTTTTTCACCTCCAGAATATCGCCAAAATTAGAAACATTCTGTCCAGGAGTGATGCTGAAAAACTGGTCCATGCATTTGTTACTTCAAGGCTGGACTATTGTAATTCTTTACTATCAGGAATTCCACAAAATGCAGTTCAAAGCCTTCAGCTGATCCAAAATGCTGCAGCAAGAGTTCTGATGAAAATCAACAAGAGGGATCATATTTCTCCAATTTTAGCTTCCCTTCATTGGCTTCCTGTTAAATCAAGAATAGAATTTAAAATTCTTCTTCTAACGTATAAAGCCCTTCATAATCAAACTCCATCATATATCAGAGCTCTGATTACCCCGTATGTTCCTAATAGAGCACTTCGCTCTCAGACCGCAGGTCTGCTGGTGGTTCCTAGAGTCTCTAAAAGTAGAATGGGAGGCAGATCCTTTAGCTATCAGGCTCCTCTCCTGTGGAACCAACTCCCAGTTTTGGTCCGTGAGGCAGACACCCTGTCTACTTTTAAGACTAGGCTTAAAACTTTTCTTTTTGACAAAAATTATAACTAGTGACTCATGTTACTCTCAGCTACCTTTATAGTTTTACTGCTATAGGCTTAGGTTACTGGAGTATATCAGGATCTAATTTTCTCACTATATTGAGTTCTACTGTTCTTCAATTATGCATTATGTGTTGTCATTTCTGCTTTAACTTTCTGTTCTCTCTCTTTTCTCTTCATAGTAGGTACACCTGGTCTGGCGTTCTGTTAACTGTGACATCATCCAGAGAAGACGGCTCACCCGCTACTACCATCTAATGTAGAACAGATTACTAGATCAATGTGTGCTTCTGTGCTTTTTTGTTTCTCTTGTTGTGTCTCTGTTCTGTCTTCTGTAACCCCAGTCGGTCGAGGCAGATGACCGTTCATACTGAGCCCGGTTCTGCCGGAGGTTTTTTTTCCCGTTAATGGGTGGTTTTTCTTCCCACTGTCGCTTCATGCTTGCTCAGTATGAGGGATTGCAGCAAAGCCATGTACAATGCAGATGACTCTTCCTGTGGCTCTACGGTTCCCCAGGAGTGAATGCTGCTTGTCGGGACTTTGATGCAATCAACTGGTTTCCTTATAAAGGACATTTTTGACCAATCTGTATAATCTGACCCAATCTGTATAATATGATTGAACTTGACTTTGTAAAGTGCCTTGAGATGACATGTTTCATGATTTGGCGCTATATAAATAAAATTGAATTGAATTGAATTGAATCATATTTCTCCTATTTTAGCTTCCCTTCATTGGCTTCCTGTTAAATCAAGAATAGAAATAAAAATTCTCATTTTCACATATAAAGCCCTTAATAATCAAGTTCAATCATATCAGATGGATGACCCAAAATAACAAGACAAAAAAATCAAGTTTTTATCCAACCTACAACTTATGATTGAAGACAAAATTTCTACTCAACTAATAAAATAATTGTTGCAGGTGACTTTAATATAGTACCTGATGAAAAATAGGACAGAAGTCCATCTCAACATAATACTCATCATCCTAACAAATTAATTACAGATTTTTCTAGCTCTGTGCACCTCATTGATATTTGCCGTAAACTCAATCCAGATAACATTCATTATACCTGGAGCAATTTAAAAACTCTGTGCAGCCCGACTCAACTAAACAAAGAAAACTCCCTTGAATTAAACCATCTCCAATCCAAATTAGAAGAACTTTATTTGGAAAGAACAAAAGGTAACGTAAGGTAAGGTACGTTTATTCATATAGAACATTTCAGTAACAAGACATTCAAAGTGCTGTACAGTACATGAGCGAAAAACATTACAGACATACATAGGAAAAGCAAAAGAATAAGCTAAATAAATCCTTGACTAGAATTCTTTCATTCATTACAAACATACAGAAACAGCTAGAAACATCACTAAAAACTGATTAAGAAAGCTACAGTATGAGGTCTCTGATCTGACCTTTCTGACACTACAGCTAAAACAGAAGACAGGGAAAAAAGCACAGTGGAGGTGATGTGTGTGTGCCTGTGTGTTTTAGTGTAATTGTATGTGCGTGCGTGAGTGTGTGCGCGTGTGTGTAAACTGTGATAGCACTTGCAGCCATTATTCTTTGATAGTGATGGAACGTTATCAGGCAGTTCAGTTCAGTTCAGTTCAGTGCGCTCTGTTCAAGGTCACAGATGCCAGATGTCACAGGGCGTCTTGTTTACATAACATCCAGGAGAAATTAAGACGGCAGGGGAGCATTTGTTTTGGGCAGGCAGACTTGTTTTTTCAGTCTGCCTTGAAAGCCTTGCTTGTTCTTCTCAATGGTGATTCCAAACAGTCAAAATTTTGGTCATTCTACCAGAATCCAGCTTTCAGCTTTCCCTAAGATCGTTCCCATTCTGCCAGCAATTTCAGAAACAGCAGCTGGCCTGCAGTTCTACTTACACAGCATTTTAGTCTGAGTGCTGGTACCTGACATATCCCTCACATAGTTTAGGCAGCCTTGACAAAGGGCAGAAATAGCTGCTGAAGGTAACCGGCAGCTCCAAAAACTAGAAATCCTGTCATGAGTCCAATTTTGAACAGATTTTTCACATCTTCAACTAACAAAATGGACAGACACACGATCCTCCTTCCACTGTGTCCAGCTGCACATGTCCCGTCAGGCACAGGGACTCTCCTTCGCGCAGTTTTCTCGTTGGGAAAATTTGATCAGATGCATTGAGAGTCCAGCTGACCAGATACATAGTTTATAGTTTGGAAGATATGTAGAAAGAGGCTCCAAAAAGATTGATAGAAGCAAGCAGGGAAGTGGGGCAGGGAGACAAAGGAGAGGAAGAGAGGAGAGAAAAGAAATGAAAAACGTCCACATTCATCGAGAAGCAGGAAGAAAAAAAAGGTGCCTTTAGCAGTTCAAGGGCAAAGTGGATTGAGGCTGAGGAAAAAATTTAAATTATTTTTTTTATCTAGAAAAACTCAGACAAACAGGTGATATCTCCAACAATGAAGCGAGGAATAATTTCTTTACTACCTAAACCAGGCAAAGATATCTTATTACTTAATAATTGGAGACCAATCATGCCTTTCTGTTGTGATTATAAAATATTACTCATGTTTATGCTAACAGACTTAAAACAGGAATAAATAGACGAGACACAGTCATCATTTATAAATGGGGCAGCATATTCGTCATCATACTCACCTCATTTTAGATATTTTGGATTATAATTCGGTTGTGCTGTATGACAGTCTCATCCTTTTTCTTGATTTTTTAAAGGCGTTTGACCCTCTGGAACACCCTTTTCTATTCAAGGCATTATAAAGTTTTGGGTTTGGACACATATTTTGTAAAATAATGAGAATGCTTTAGAGAGATATAACAGGTAGTATCGCATTTAATAAAGGTTTGTCAAATAGCTTCACTTTAAAGTTAGTCCATGGTTGTTTATTATTGCAGCTGAATTAGTACCTTTCTTAAATATTCTATAGATTTTGAAGGCATAAGCATTTTAAATAGGGAATTTAAAATTAGCCACTTTGCTGATGATACAGCACTATATCTTAAAATAAAAACATGGTATTGATTGCGATTAATAATATCAATTCTTTCTCAAGTGCATCTGGTTTGACACTAAATCTAAAAAGATGTAAAGAAGCTGTACAGTACAAACCCACAATCAAAGCAGTATTGAAGACATCCCAGTAAGGAATGAGGTCATATATCTTGGTCTGACAATATCTAAAAATATCAGTGACAGAGAGAGTACTAATATACTTCCAAGAAGACTGAATGCTGTTCAAAAAGTTTTTGTTCACTGGTTAACACGTGTTATCAATATTAGACCGTATATTGCTGTCCAAAGCAGAGGGTTTATCAAGACTAATTTATCCTTGCCATCCAAAAAGGTGATAAAATTGTCCAACTCCTTGACATTTAATTTTACTCAGAGAAATAAAACTCACTACATACGCAAATCACAACCAGTAAAAGATTATCAAAATAGAGGGTTAAACGCTTCAGACTTTGTGTAATATTCTGAGTTCTGTTCTGGTTCATGTTTGTTATTTGATTAGTTAGTTCAGTTTCTGGTTATGGGTTCTTTGCGGTTTGGTTTTGATAGTAGTGTATGTACTGTTTACTGGTTACCTGTTTTCACCTTGTCACGCTATCAGTCTAAGTTTTGTTGTCAGCTCACTTACTCTGATCTGTTCCACCTGCCTGTATTGTAATTAGCTTCATTCTGTTTCACCTGCTCACTCCACTATATAGTCCTGCCTCAGCTTTCAGTTCCCTGCCAGATCAGTATAGATCCTTCGGTGAGTTCTGTCAAGCATCTCGTTTGTATGTCTGTAGACCTAACCCAATTGCCGCCTTTGTGTTTTCTGAGCCAGCCTGTGTCCCTGTCTGATTGTCCTGTTGCGGTTTTGATTGCTTACCTGTTTACCGACCTGAACCTGCCTGAAGATTATCCGAGTTTGCCTAACCCCTGTCTGTATTTCTGCCTGTTTTTGGACTGCCTATTTGTGTACCGGTTTTTGGACTGCCATTTTGACCACAGAGCCTGCCTGTCCCTGTATTCTCTAGATCTGTTCATTAAATCCTTCGTTTCACATACCCCGCTTGTTTTGGTTGAATTCTGGGTCCACCTTCCTCCGATTCGTTACACTTTGAGTCTATTATTGCAGCTTTTAGAGTCAAATGGCCAAAGGAGGGTATTTCCCAGCCTCAATCTATATGGTACTATAATACAAATAAAATGTTTAATAAGGTTGGAGGGTTAGAATTTTTGTTCAAATGTGGTTTTGAAATTTCCAACATACCTTTTATAATTATCACATTTTTATAAGCAGTCATTACATTTTTCTCCTCACAACTCAGTCCTATGGGACAACAGGGTTATAACAGTTAGCAAGGAATCTATGTTAAATGGACTGAACTTATTTAGCACTATATAAACCTGATTGGTATGAAAACGACATATGTTTTATTTATAATTTGTTGGATGCAGATGGAGCATTGTATTCTTATGATTTCTTCGTAAAGACACGGTATACCGTACACGGTAAAGATTTCATGTAACTATTATATCAAGGTCTGCAATTCCCATGTCTTTGCTTAAACTTATACAAAATAATATGCAGTTTTCATCTATAAACACATGCTTACTCTCATTGACGATTGATGATATTCCACTACAATAGAAAATGCAATAACAAATTGGTCACGCTAGCCTTTAAACAGAAAGTTTTTTGCAATTTCAATGCTAATAATGTTAGACAAGACCTAGAAAACACCGTCAAAAGCAGTATTTTTCTTTCTATGTGAAATATCCAATTCCACAAAAAATAAAGGAAACCCACCTCAAAATTATATCTGGTATATACCCTGTGGGAGATTTCTTACACAGAAGATTTAAGTTTGACACTGATCCATGTATCTTTTGTTCCATGGAAACAAACAGTTTACCTATTCTATAGTTGTCAGCATGTTAGTACTCACTCAGAATTCCTAATATACCATCTTTCACATCTAAAGAGGTCATTTATTTCATGGACAATCTGTACTCTGATATTCCTGATGTCATTTATCTTGTGATCATTTTGAGTAAATACTTTCTTCATACTTGCAAATGGAAAAATATTACTCCTTTGTTTACTGTCTTTTTAATCTATTTCGTCAAGTCACTAAAACACATCTCTAAGGCAAACAAGAAAACTGCTATGATCTACCAAAAATTGCCAAATCCTTGCTGTTTTAAATATGCTGTCTTAAATATGCCATTTTTTATTGTTTTGCTATTGCAGTTTTTTAATCTCTTGCAGGATAACAGAGATGAAGAGGTTTGAAGCACACATTGCAAGGTTTGTTTGTGATAAAATATTTAGAAGATAAAGTCCATACAGATGTCCATTTGACATTATGAACAAACCGTCTCCAATAGTGGGTTACATAAGGCAAAGTTTTTCTGGAAAAGGGATCGTACAGTTCTGTTAGCAGTCTCAAACAAAGAAGGGAGAATACCTACAGTCCTGTCTTCTACAGAGAGACCACAGCCTTTAAAGAGCATAAGAATTTCTTTAGAAACAGCAGCCATAATGATGGGGGAATATGATTCTACATAGAGTCTGGGTTCAAAATAAATTTCCTTATCCAGTTAACCAAGTTAATTTTAAAAGTGTATTTAAGGGATGAGTAGTCTAAGAAATTTAGACCTCCAGAGCTTATTGGGTTTACAAGAACTGAATTCTTGATACAGTGGATTTTATTTTTCCAAATAAATTTTTAGAGCATTTTATCAATCGGTTTACAGGTAGAGACATCAACCTTTAATGCAAAAGCAGCATTACTTAACCTAGAAATACCTTTTGCTTTAGATCATGTTAAGATTTGGGCTCATTCCTATTCTATTTACCACGGCCGTCTCACCCGGTTTGAAGATTTGGCAGCAAAGGAGAAACAAATGATCAGAGACAAACATTTAAAACATGAATATTTATTACAATTGGAATTGCTTTCAATTGGAGACAAAAACACTTAGAAGCTTCATAACACCTCATTTTGTATATTTACCTGACATCTTACCTCATGGTGCTGCAGGTGATTTGTCTGCTCTCATACCCCCAATCGCATGTTTTAATAGACTGAGCAGCCCCCTACGGAATGTCAAGGGAGGGGAATCCTGGAAAGTGTTCAGGCGCCCATCTCCCCAAATGAAAAGAAAATCTGTTCTTGCCTGTTAGCTACAAAAACAATCACAATTTATAGCTCAGGTCTGGTTTTAGGAATTTAACCAAGATAACATTAAGAACCATAAAACATCCTGACTTCGTGCCTGGCCTCTGCTTGAACAGATCTACTGTTTTCAAGTGGTTCAGCCAAAAAAAACCTCCTTCTGTAAACTCCAAGACACAGTTTAGGGATTAAAGGGTAACTTATTGTTTTCATAAAAATGCCTGATTAATACAACAACTAATCATATTTTTCCATAACAATAATATTATTCATCCATCCATCAATTTTCTGATACGCTTATCCCTGTTGGGGTTGCGAGGGGTGCTGGTGTCTATCTCCAGCTGTCAATGGGCGAGAGGCGAGGTACACCCTGGACAAGTCGCCAGTCTATTGCAGGGCTTAGATAATAATATTCTTCCTCTTAAAGGTACGGAGCCCCTCTGGTGAAGATCTCTCTGAAGCCAGTGATTTTTTTTAGGGGTGGGGGGTGTTATTAATAATTGGGTCGGAATTTAGATGGCATCTTTCTTCACGGTAAGGTGGCAGCCCCTCCCTGGGCTGCCACCTTACCGTGGTGGAGGGGTTTGAGTGTCCCAATGATCCTAGGAGCTATGCTGTCAGGGGCTTTAAGCCCCTAGTAGGGTCACCCAAGGCAGACAGGTCCTAGGTGAGGGACCAGACAAAGTGCAGCCCAAAATGCCCCTTATGATGAATACAATTATTGGACCTCGTGTTCCCTCGCCCGGACGCGGGTCACCGGGGCCCCACTCTGGAGCCAGGCCTGGAGGTGGGGCACGTTGGCGAGCGTCTGGTGGCCGGGCTTTTGCCCATGGAGCCCGGCCGGGCTCAGCCCGAAGAGGCGACATGGGTCCCCCTTCCGATGGGCTCACCAACTGTCGGAGGGGCCAAAGGGGTCGGGTGCAATGTGTAACGGGTAGCAGTGGAGGGCGGGGACCTTGGCGTTCCGATCCTCGGCTGCAGAAGCTGGCTCTTGGGACGTGGAATGTCACTTCTCTGGTGGGGAAGGAGCCTGAGCTTGTGCGCGAGGTTGAGAGGTTCCGACTAGAGATAGTCGGACTCACCTCGACGCACCGCTCTGGCTCCGGAACCAGTCTCCTTGAGAGGGGCTGGACATTCTTCCACTCTGGAGTTGCCCATGGTGAGAGGCGCCGAGCTGGGGTTGGCATACTTGTTGCTCCCCATCTCGGTGCCTGCACGTTGGGGTTTTCCCCGGTGAACGAGAGGGTGGCCTCCCTCCGCATTCGTGTGGGGGGACGGGTTCTGACTGTTGTTTGCGCTTATGCGCCAGACAGCAGTTCAGATTACCCACCCTTTTTGGAGTCCTTGGAAGGGGTACTGGAAAGTGCCCCTCCTGGGGACTCCCTCGTTTTGCTGGGGGACTTCAACGCTCACGTGGGCAATGACAGTGGGACCTGGAGGGGCGTGGTTGGGAGGAATGGCCCACCTGATCTGAACTCGAGTGGTGTTTTGTTGTTGGACTTCTGTGCTCGTCATGGATTGTCCATCACAAACACCATGTTCAAGCATAAGGGTGTCCATATGTGCTCTTGGCACCAGGACACCCTAGGTCGCAGTTCAATGATCGACTTTGTTGTCGTTTCATCTGACCTGCGGCCGCATGTCTTGGACACTCGGGTGAAGAGAGGGGCGGAGCTCTCCACCGACCACTACCTGGTGGTGAGTTGGCTCCGATGGCGGGGGAGGAAGCCGGTCCGACCGGGCAGGCCCAAACGCACTGTGAGGGTTTGCTGGGAACGTCTGGCGGAGTCCCCTGTGAGGCGGAGCTTTAACTCCCACCTCCGGGAGAACTTTAAACACGTCCCGAGGGAGGCGGGGGACATTGAGTCTGAATGGACCATGTTCCACGCCTCTATTGCTGAGGCGGCTAGTCGGAGCTGTGGCCGCAAGGTTGTCGGTGCATGTCGTGGCGGCAACCCTCGAACCCGCTGGTGGACACCAGCGGTGAGGGAAGCCGTCAAGCTGAAGAAGGAGTCCTATCGGGCTTTTTTGGCCTGTGGGACTCCGGAAGCAGCTGATGTGTACCGGCAGTCGAAGCGGCAGGCGGCTCGGCTGGTCGCCGAGGCAAAAACTCGGGCGTGGGAAGAGTTCGGAGAGGCCATGGAGAAAGACTTCCGTACGGCTTCGAAGCGATTCTGGTCCACCATCCGGCGTCTCAGGAGGGGGAAGCAGTGCAGTACCAACACTGTTTACAGTGGGGGTGGTGTGCTGCTGACCTCGACTCGTGACGTCGTGCGTCGGTGGGCGGAATACTTCGAAGACCTCCTTAATCCCACCAACACGTCTTCCATTGAGGAAGCAGAGCCTGAGGACTCTGGGTCGGGTTCTCCCATCTCTGGTGCTGAGGTTGCCGAGGTTGTTAAAAAGCTCCTCGGTGGCAAGGCTCCGGGGGTGGATGAGATTCGCCCTGAGTACCTTAAGGCTCTGGATGTTGTGGGGCTGTGTTGGTTAACGCGGCTCTGCAACACTGCGTGGACATCGGGGGCAGTTCCCCTGGATTGGCAGACTGGGGTGGTGGTCCCCCTATTTAAAAAGGGGGACCGGAGGGTGTGTTCCAACTACAGAGGAATCACACTCTTAAGCCTCCCTGGTAAGGTCTATTCAGGGGTTCTGGAAAGGAGGGTCCGTCGGATAGTCGAATCTCGGATTCAGGAAGAGCAGTGTGGTTTTCGTCCTGGCCGTGGAACACTGGACCAGCTCTATACCCTCAGCAGGATTCTTGAGGGGGCATGGGAGTTTGCCCAACCAGTCTACATGTGTTTTGTGGATCTGGAGAAGGCATTCGACCGTGTCCCCCGGGGGATCCTGTGGGGGGTACTCCGGGAGTATGGAGTACCGGACCCTTTAATAAGGGCTGTCAGGTCTGTACGACCGGTGTCAGAGTCTGGTCCGCATTGCCGGCAGTAAGTCGGACTCGTTTCCGGTGAGAGTTGGACTCCGCCAAGGCTGCCCTTTGTCACCGATTCTGTTCATAACTTTTATGGACAGAATTTCTAGGCACAGCCAAGGTGTTGAGGGGATCCGCTTTGGTGGCCTTAGGATTGCGTCTCTGCTATTCGCGGATGACGTGGTCCTATTGGCTTCATCAGGGCGTGATCTACAGCTCTCACTGGAGCGGTTCGCAGCCGAGTGCGAAGCGGCCGGGATGAAAATCAGTGCCTCCAAATCCGAGACCATGGTCTTGAACCGGAAAAGGGTAGAGTGCCTTCTCCGGGTTGGGGAGGATGTCCTGCCCCTAGTGGAGGAGTTCAAGTATCTTGGGGTCTTGTTCACGAATGAGGGGAAGATGGAGCGGGAGATCGACAGGCGGATTGGTGCAGCGTCTGCTGTGAAGCGGGCGCTGTACCGATCCGTTGTGGTGAAGAGAGAGCTGAGCCAAAAGGCGAAGCTCTCGATTTACCGGTCGATCTACGTTCCTACCCTCATCTATGGTCACGAGCTTTGGGTCGTGACCGAAAGAACGAGATCCCGGATACAAGCGGCTGAAATGAGTTTTCTCCGTAGTGTGTCTGGGCTCTCCCTTAGAGATAGGGTGAGGAGCTCAGTCATCCGGGGAGGACTCAGAGTGGAGCCGCTGCTCCTCCACGTCGAGAGGAGCCAGTTGAGGTGGCTCGGGCATCTGGTCAGGATGCCTCCTGGACGCCTCCCTGGAGAGGTGTTCCGGGCACGTCCCACCGGGAGGAGGCCCAGGGGAAGACCCAGGACACGCTGGAGGGACTATGTCTCCCGGCTGGCCTGGGAACGCCTTGGGGTTCCTCCTGAGGAGCTGGCCCAAGTGGCTGGGGAGAGGGACGTCTGGGCATCCCTACTAAAGCTGCTACCCCCGCGACCCGACCCCGGATAAGCGGAAGACGACGGACGGACGGACGGACTGAAAAGAGGTTTGTTCTTCATAAATTTTGATTTATGGATGAAGAATTTACCAAGCAAAATAAATAGATTGACTATATATTGTATAGAGGGGTTTGAGTCAGAGAAATAAAAGAAAATGTCAAAACTGGATAAAAGAATGTTTGAGCCAAAGTGACCATTAATAAAGCATTGCATATCATTCCACAGAGAAGAGCTATGTGAACAACTATAGAATAAATGGTCTAATGTTTCTATGTCCAAAGAGCAGAAGGAGCATTTTACATCTACAGTGGGGATAAATTTTGAAATAAGCTCATTACAGGGGTAATAATGGTGAAGGATTTTAAATGTTATTTCTTTTACTTTGTTTGTAATTAAAAATTTATGTGGGTTACTCCACGCTCTATTCCAGTTAATGTTTTCATACAGGGGACCATTTGTACCTGGAGGCAGGGATAGAGTTTGCACATATAAGGTTTTTAATTACTTTGTTGTTGATTTTTCTGTCTAGAAAAGATAAACCATTTATCGAAATATTGCTGGAGACAAAAACAGTCATTTGATCCAAATCTTTCTCGTCTCTAAGTAGGGTGATGATCCCATGGGGTATGGCTCTGGTTACAACGTCAAATTCTTTTCTTGGAGGATGGAAGTGAAATTTATGAGTGAGTTCGTCATATGTTAAAATTTGTTTTGAGTTATTTAACAGTTGGGCTACCAGAACAATATCATGTTTAAACCAGTTTTCTATAAAGAGAGTCTTGTTTCTATGTATGATGTGCATATTGTTCCAGATAAAACATTTATGAGGGGAGAAATTGTGTTTGTATAAAAGCGACCAGCAAGTTAGAGCCTGTTTATGGAAGTTTGACAGTTTGATTGGCAGTCTGTTGATGGAGTACGGGCACTGAAGTAAGAATGTGATTTTGCCGAGTTTTTCAAAGATGAAGTTTGGAACAATGTTCCACAGACTGTTTGGATTTTTCAGGAATCTTTTAAACCAGTTAATTTTTAATATCTCATTAAAAAGAGAGAAGTTGATTACCGATAAACCCCCTTCCTCAATTTTATTAGTCAAGATGTTTTTTCTGATTTTATGGGGCTTCTTCCTCCATATAAAGTTATATAATAGCTTGTCTAGATTAGCACAGTGAACTTTAGGTATTTCTATAGATGTAAATAAATATGCTGCTCTTGAGAGACCTTCTGCTTTAGAAAGCAGAACCCTGCCAAATGTAGATAAATCTCTTGTAAGCCAAGAATCAAATTTTTTATTAATAGAGTTGTACAGTAAAGAAAGATTACTCTCTGTTATTAAATTGTGATTATGACTAATTTTAATTCCAAGATAGGTTACTAAGTTCTTTATATTTATCCCGCAAATTTGACCCGAGTGCTTATTTTTAAGAGAAAACAGCTCACATTTTGATAGATTTAGATTCAAACCTGAGCTCTTTGAGAATTTGTTCACAACCTTTAGTGCATCTTCTATTTGGGATTCATTTTTTAGAAACAATGTTGTGTCGTCAGCCAGCTGTGATATCTTTATTTCTCTTTCATTTAGTGTAATTCCTTTGAATGGACTCTTGTGAATTAGGTTACATAGAATTTGAGCTACAATTAAAAATAGAAGAGGCGATGTGGGGCAGCCTTGGCGGATACCTTTCTTTATGTAAAATCTAGGAGAGGTTCCATTCGCCAATTTAATACAGCTGTTTCCCTCCCATGTACAGAGTTTTCACAGCATTAATAAAAGTCTGACCAAAATTAAAGAAGTTTAAGGAGTCAATAATAAATTTGCGGCTTACCGTGTCAAACGCTTTTTGAAAGTCTAAGAATAAGATAAGGTGTTCATCTTTTAGAAAGTCTTTGTATTCTATTAGATCCAGCACTAAGCGAATATTATTGGCTATGTGACGCTCTTTCATGAAACCAGATTGCCAATCGTCAATTAAAGTGTGTAATTTAGATTTGAGACGTTTTGCTAAGATAGATGCTAGTATCTTATAGTCATTATTTAGTAAAGTAATGGGTCGCCAGTTTTCGATTAATAGAGAGTCTTTGTGAGGTTTTGGAATAAGTGTTATGACGCCCTGCCTCAGAGAGGGAGGAAGCTCCCCTCTGTCCAGAGATTCTTTAAAGACGGCCAGAAGAAATTTACCTAATGACTCAGAGAAGCATTTATACATCTCGGAAGTCAGACCATCACAGCCTGGTGATTTATTGTCCTTTAATTGAGTTATTGCCCAATTAATCTCTTCAAGAGTTATGTCCTGACAACAGATATGATTATATTCTTCATCTACATAGTTAGGTGGGTTGATGAGGCTAAAGATGTCATTTGGGTCTTTAAGATTATTGTCTTTTGAGTAAAGTTTTTCATAGAAAGCCGATATATAGTTTGAAATAACTTTACTGTCCTCGCTAATTTTTTCTCCAATTTTAAGTTTTCTTATAACATTGATTTCTTGTCTTCTTTTTTCCATGGAAAAGAAGTATCTGCTGTTTTTCTCTCCCTGTTCCATCCAGTTCCTACGTGACCTTATAAAAGCTCCTTTTGCTTTGTTCTCATATAAAACGTCTAATTGGTTTTGTAAGTCTAATAAGGCATTATTATCTTCTTGGCTCAGCTGTTCTTTTTCAGTAAGCATGTTAATATTGTTGATTAGCGTGTATGTTACAATCCTCTTTTTGTGTGCCACTATCTTGCCATAACCCGAGCAGACGCTTCTAATTTGGTATTTGAGAAGTTCCCACGAAGTCCCAAAATGATTCCCTTTTCTTGCATCTTCCCATTGTTCTGAGATAAGGAGTTCTATTTGCATCAGTCAGGTTAGCATTACGCTTCCGTAGAGCCAAACTCCACAGCAGTGTGTTTTATTCATAGACATGTCTGTGTGTTTTATTGTGGAAATAGAGACCGGAAGTTGCGCTTTAGAGGGTTTCCGTCTTCCTCTGGCCAGAATCTGTCACTCACGCTGCTGGCGGTGGTGTGCTTTGCGCAAGGCAGCCCTACATGAAAAGCCATGGAAGATAAAGCACAGATCCAAGAGGCCATTAAAATCCAGGGGGAAGTCGTTCGGAAGCTAAAATCCGAGAAGGCGAACAAAGAGCAGGTCAGTTCTCACATTTAGTTTCCCCGTTGTGCCTGGAGAAGTTAGAACACGCGGTGCTCTTCTTAGGACCTAAGGATAGGGAGCTCTCCATCACTAATGACCCACAGGAAACCAACCATTCCCTTTCGCCGAGCTCAGGTGGAAAAACCACACGCTAAAACATTTCCCCGGCTTCGCTGTTAGCTCGCCGCGGCCACTGCAGCCACTATGTACGTGCATAAGGGCGGAATACAGCAGGAGGCTCCGTTACGCTCCTGGCTGGCAGCAGAAGCGACCGAAAGAAGCCGCAGTTCTCGCCTAGCTTCCGCTAACCGGCTGCCGGGCTGCTAGCTAGAGCGGCTAAGCTAGCAGGAGCGTTAGCATTGATGCTAACACGGGGACACATGCGGAATATATAAACAGGCGTGTTGTGTTTTGATCTAGAAATAAAACTTGGTCTTGACACCGAGTCATTTCAACGCAGTGGACGGTCTGATGCAATAAGAGGCGGATGTTACCGCAGAGCTGTGTGCCTGCCCCGCAGCAGAAAACCGAAAGTAGAAACCCAGAGACAGCAGGACATGACTAATGTCCATCCCAAACATGTCCTCTGCTTCGGTGACGGCGTTCTGCTCTATGCCAGCTCCACCAGGGACCGATTCCTCACTGATGCCCGTTTGTTTACTGCTTTTAAAGAGAACCAAACCGGGTTGGGTCGGGGCTGGTATACCCTGTCAATGTGTTACCAGGACAACTGTTTCTGGTTAACAGGTGAACAGGTCCTGGCCAATCAGAAGCTCAGGATGAAATGGTTCAGTTTGACTTATGAAAGGAAGGAGTTAGAAGCAGCTTTGTTTGAAGTAAAGGAAGGAGGCGCCTGTTCCTGAAGCGGAACCTGAGGCTGTTTCCATCCAAACTCTCTGATGTTACCAGGGACTGCTGGGGATCTCCGGTTAACTTCTCTTTCTGAGAACGTCGGAGAAGCACACATCGCATCACCGACGTCCTGCACCTGGCAGGGAGAGGGCTGAATATTGTTTTACTTCATTAAGCCAGTTTTATTTACTTGCATTCCATTCCTGAATGTCAGGTCTGTAACCTGCTAAAACGTTCTAGTCCTGGTCTTCCTGCTGAGAACGTTTAAAACACAGCAGCTCTGAGGAAAGTCTGTCAGGCTCTACTCAGAGCGTCTCCCTATTCCTCCAGCCATCGAGGTTTATGGTCTGTTCTGTTTCTCCAGGATTCCTCTGAGCCAGGGGCGGACAGGGCTCACTTCGGCTGCTCTGGAATCCTTCAGCATTTCTTAAAGCATCTAAAGCTGATAACGAAGCAGTGTGGAGAAAGGAAGCTGTAACTCTAGTCTTGACAGATTAGTGATTTGTATTGTAGACACGTTGCACTGGAGATCCTCTTAAATTGGGTCGTTATATAGAGTGTGTCAGGCAGAACCGGTGGAACGAATGCATGTTAACGTGTTCCGGTTAGAGAAGGCAGGAAATATGCGCTTTGTGACATCTGGAGCCGTTTGAAGCTGATGACGGTGTGTTCAGGTAGCTCTGCTCAGATCAGGGCCTGTTTTAAACCTGCTGTTTGTGTATCTGTGTGGGGGTAACCATTTCATTGACTTGCTGCATCTCGTGTTCTATCCTCCACGCTGTGGTGATGATGGTGATGATGATGCGTCATGCCCCGCCCTTCCCTAGTGCTAGGGTTGCTTACCACTTTTCTCCTGTTCTTCCTGCCCGGCCCTGGATGACCTCCTCCTGCCGGATCCTTCAACCCAACCGACGACGCTGCACTGCTCACCTCCTGGTTCTCCACCTGGGATCACTGTTACCATGATGCACCCCTGAACTTTGCTTTGCCCACTTTCTGGCCCTTTTTTCTTGTCGTTCTTGTTGTGCTCCTATTGCGGGATGGCCATGGTGGCTCTGTCCTGCGTCCGTGGCTGCTCTGGTGTGGGGGTGATCCGGACTGCACTGCGTCTTCCACACCTGCGTTCTGTCTCTGGCATCACTGTGGCTCAGGTGGGTGGGTTTGCAGTGCAAGGGTGCAGCAGATAATTCAAGAGTCTTAGTCATGGTGCCAAAGAAAATACTTAGCATGATTCTCTTTGTCTGTGTGCGTTGCAGATCGACGAAGAAGTAGCCAAACTGCTTGAACTGAAGGCTCGGCTGGGAGGAGATGATGGCAAACACCAGTTTGTGCTCAAAACGCCAAAGGTGAGAGTCTGGTCGTATTGCTCGGGTGCATTGGGACTGTGTTAGAGGCTGATTAGCAGGGCTCTCAGCAGCTACCTGTGGTGATTCAGAACTGGGGCCTTCAGCCTGCACCTCTGGACCTTCAACAATGGCTCTTGGTCACTTTGGCTGAAAGTGAAAGCAACCAATATGCTGGTTTTGGCAGGAGTTCAAGTTTCCATGGAATAATTGTGTTGAACTTCCTCAACAGAATGACACTAAAAGAACCAACAATCTGTTTCTCTCATCATGTTGGAAATTACCGTATTTGTCCGACTATAAGGCACACTTAAAAATCCTTAAATTTTCTCAAAAATAAGAATCCGATGCGCCTTGTGTGTGTTTACTGTACTTGTTGTGCTTACAGACCGGTTTTTATGTGGTACAATGCGCTCAAAAATCTGTTACAATGTGTAAGTACGGCTTTGTAAGAAACAAGGCCGCTCCACTCAATGGATATTCAGAGCAGTACGGTACACTGTGTCACTACCTGATCAGACCCCTGAGCTGTCTACAAGACTGCCTGACTACAATGCCTGACTACAATGTCTGAACTTGAAGTGCATTCATGTAAGGCAGCGAGCGGCTGAAGTACGCGCTAGCAGCAATAATAATAATAATAATAATACATTTTATTTCAAGCGCCTTTCAAAACACTCAAGGACAGTGTACAGGTAAAAACAATAAGTGGTAAAAGCACCATCGTCATAATAAAAAAAAAACACACAAGCTACACACAGTAAAGTAACAGAAAATCATAGTGAAAAGGCAATCTTGAATATGTGGGTTTTCAGTTTTGATTTGAACACGGATAAAGACTCTGTATTGCAGATGTCAGGGGGGGTGAATTCCAGATTGTGGGCGAAGGCCGAGAAAAAGCTCTGCTCCTCATGGTGCTAAGATGGGCAGAAGGAACAACGAGGTGAGTGGTAGAAGAGGATCTAAGTATGCAAGAGGGAGTTGAAATTTGAAGTAAATCAGAGAGATATGGAGGGGAGAGATTCTGAATAACTTTAAAAATAAGTAGGAGGATTTTGAACTGATTTCTGAACTTGACAGGTAGCCAGTGGCGCTGCTGTAGGACTGGGGTGATGTGATGGAAAGAGGGGGTTCTAGAAATGATGTGAGCTGCTGAGCTTTGCACTGCCTGAAGCTTGTGAAGGGATTTTTGAGGAAGACCAAAAAGAAGAGAGTTACAGTATTCAATGCAGGTGGAACTAGGGGAGAGAGAGGGGCGAAGGTGATTGATATTGCGTAAGTAAGCAGAGTGAGTAATGTTGTTAATGTGAGAGGAGAAGGACAACGTACTATCAAGGATGACACCCAGACTCTTGACCTGTGGTGAGGGTGAGATTATGGAGTTGTCAAGTGAAAGGGAGAAACTGTCAGCTTTGGATAATGTACATTTGGTTCCCACTAGGAGGAATTCTGTCTTGTCATTGTTCAATTTAAGAAAGTTGGAGGTGAATCAGGATTTTATTTTGGTTAAAGCAGGAGATGGGAGTGAAGAGTTTGGCTTACAGGAAAGAGAGAGCTGGGTGTCATCTGCATAACGGTGAAAATTAATGTTGAATTTCCTGAAGATATTGCCAAGAGGGAGAATGTAAATGATAAAGCGTATGGGTCCCAGGACAGAGCCTTGGGGAACACCGGTGGTAACTGGAGAAGAGTTGGAATGATGTGACTTAATCTGAACAAACTGAGTGCAGCCAGAAAAATGGGAATGAAACCAGGCTAGGGGAGTATGAGTGATGGAGTAGGGTAGAGTGGGAAACTGTGTCGAAGGCTGTGCTTAGATCAAGAAGAATGAGGATGGAAATTAGACCAGAGTCAGATGCTATTAAAAGATCATTTTAATGATAAACCTTGTAAGTTAATTCAATATAAAAGTGAAATTAATTTGGGCCTCATGTTAGAAACCGGGCAGTGGGGTCCAACTACTCTGTCCTCCTGACAGAGATGGATAGTTTGTTCGTCTTCCTCTCAGGTAGTATGTGTATACCGGGGGGTGGTGGAGTGATGACAGTGATATTACACACTTGGGAAGAATATTTAATGCCCTTATAATCTGGTGGGCTTTATAGTCTGAAAAATACGGTATGCTTACTAAAGCTTTTTTGTTCTACGGGACGTTGATAATTATTGCACAATTATCAACGTCCCATAGAACAAAATGTAGCCATCCTCAGTTTTTTCCCCAAAAAGTTTTTTATGCTTTTCTGGATTTATTAATTTAAAAAAGTCACGATTCTTTAAAACTGACCCATTTTTCTATTGTAAAGTTGAGTCAAAAGTTCTAAGTTGTCTTTTTATCCAGATTTCTCGCATCATTTATAGTTGCAGAGCCCTGATGTAGAGCACTGCTGTGAAAAGCAGCACCACAACCATGAAAACAAGCAGCTTAGTGCTGCAGCGAGGTCTGAAGCACCAAGCTGCCGTTGGCTCAGCGGCTCATGGGCGCTGCAGCAGGGTCAGAGCTGCAGGCTGAGTCCAGAGGTAGAGTAAAGCTCTGCAGAAACCTCCTGACCCGCAGCATCCATCCTTAACCTGGCTCTGCGTTTTCTCTAATTAGAGAACCATCAACACATTGTTTTGGACAAAAATGGTTGGAGGTCTTGGTTTTAACACATTTCCCAATGAAGAAGAAGAAACATTTCCATTGTCAGTATTTGACCTGCTGGTCAGTTGATCAGGAGAATTTGGCCCAACCCACTCTGGCTGTTTGACTGGTGCCGTAGCAGTTAAATCAGGCGTTAACATGGCACCAGGAAAGATGTAGGTTGACCAGATGTTTGCCTCTGATGCAGGGAACAAGGGACTACAATCCCAAGCAGATGGCCATCAGAGAGAAGGTCTTCAACACCATCACCCGCTGCTTCAAACGCCATGGAGCGGAGACCATCGACACGCCTGTGTTTGAACTGAAGGTGGAGCTAAAGCCTTTAAACAGGGTTAGGATTCTGGCTTCTTCATGCTCTCCGACTTAGAAGTTATTCCTGTTGTTGCCGCTCCCTGCAGGAAACGCTGACGGGGAAGTACGGAGAAGATTCCAAGCTCATCTATGACCTCAAAGACCAGGGAGGAGAGCTGCTGTCTCTGAGATACGACCTGACTGTATCCTGCAGCCGTAACTGTGTCCTAGCGGAGCAGAACAGCTATCTGGCATTAAGAGCCTGTAGGCTATAACCCATCCAGGGAAGCGTCGTGTTGTCCTTCACATTCCCTCCTTCAGGTGCCATTTGCCCGCTACCTGGCCATGAACAAGATAACCAACATCAAACGCTACCACATCGCTAAGGTCTATCGCCGTGACAACCCGGCCATGACCCGGGGCCGCTACAGAGAGTTCTATCAGTGTGTAAGTTGTCCTTTCAGAGAGCCGTGCTCTGGGCTGGGCCGTGTGGCGCCTGTGACCTCTGGCTGTGTCTGTGTTTCAGGACTTCGACATAGCCGGCCAGTACGACGCCATGATCCCAGACGCAGAGTGTCTGAAGATCGTCCACGAAATCCTCAGTGAGCTGGAGCTGGGAGACTTTCGCATCAAGGTCAGTGGCTGCCATCGCTCAGCGAAGCGTCCAGAATGACGTCTTGCTAGACGTCTCTCCTGAACACCCGCCTCATTTCCAGGTCAACGACAGGCGCATCCTGGATGGGATGTTTGCTGTGTGTGGCGTTCCAGACGACAAGTTCCGCACCATCTGTTCAACCGTGGACAAACTGGATAAGGTATGAAGGCACTCCTACCTGTATGTAGGCTGTGGGGTGGGTCCCTCTTGCTGTAGAAGTGCAGCCAGAGAAGACCAGGAAGACAGACTGCTGTGCATCAGCTAAACACTGCCACAAGCCGTCTGCTGATGCAGCTTGACTACTGAGCAAGGATGGATGTAGTTGTGTGTACTGGACGACTGGCAGAGGTATAGGCCAGCTCTCATGTCGTGGTCTGAGTTACAAGCTTCCAGCTTCATCACTCCTAGTTGGCTCAATATTTATCCATTTCCTAAGCTTACCTGATGCTGAATCCTAGTTGACTCTCCTAACATAGCTGAGGGTGTCCCATCCTTTATTGTTCTTCCCTCTGTCTCCCTGGCCAGCCAGTCACACATTATTCATGCGTGTCCTTGTCATGCTGCTCCCCCCTGCAGATGCCTTGGGAGGAGGTGAAGAAGGAGATGGTGAATGAAAAGGGTCTGTCTGAGGAGGCTGCAGACCAGATTGGGGAGTACGTCAGCCAGCATGGTGAGCCAGCTACAGCCTTCAGGCTCTCCTCAGCGTGGAAGCTGGCCGCCCTGTCAGCTGCAGGAGGCACCCGCCTGTTAACGTTGTTAGGGGGGGTCTGTCTTCTCAAGTATCCTGGAGCTTCTATTGCTGTGGTTGGCAAGGAATAAAACTCAAGATACCAACCAATAGATGTTATTAATTGGTTAGATGCTCATCAGTGACATCGCTTACTTTGCCATACCGTCATTATGTAGCACCATTCATACACAAGGCGTCCGCGGGACAGCACAGGACAGAAGAAAACAACACAAAGCTGGGCAATAATTACATTTTTGCAATTTATGAAGATTTAATTTGTGGAAAATCGAGATAAATTTTTTTTCCACAATGCAAAAAAAAATATATATATCAGTCCTGAAAGGGTAAATTGTTTTGGTAAAAGCTTGCAATGTTGAAAACATGTTTAGTAAAATATATTGTGGAAATACTCTAAAGATGAGGGTTTTGGCTACATCGTGGCGCAAGGCCACACCAAAATAAAAGCCCCCAAACCTTCAGAATCAATTAAAAAATATGCTTAATAAATGTAAAGCATACAACAGGGCATACCTACTGTACATTTGTGCACTTATTCTCATCATAAACAGTTTAAAATGAATTTAAATATGGTGAAATGTTCGAATTTAGCTTTGAAACACCAACTCCTCCGGCTCTTGCGTCTGTATCGCTGCAAAGCTGCTAGGGCTGGGCGATATGGCCTAAAAAAATCCCCGATTTTTTTGTAAACTGTGAAAATGTAATATACATGTAACCTTGTGTAACATAACATTCAACAGCATCAGTTATCTGTACATGACAGCTTAGGGTGCTTTTTTCTAAACATTTCTAAACATTCTTAGCCAGGAAGACAAGCCTATCTACCACCTCTGGCTTTAGATATCCCCGGTGGCATGTAACAATGCCCCCCACATTTCTTTACTCTGGTGACTATTTGAATGCATCTGCGTTAAAATACTTTCAGTCCAACAGTTAGACTTTAAAGAGAAAACTGATTTTCATTCAAACAAGTGGACGTGAACAACACACTCGAGTTAATCCATAAAATCGGTTTATCGCCCAGCCCTTTAAGCTGCTAGTGAATGAAGCTGCTGGTGGCTTCTGGCCGCTGCTCTGCTCTCAGTAGAGAAGGAAAACTAGAGATGACAGTCGGTGTTTCCTACTTAGAGACTCATATTTGGGGACTTTTCAGAGCCCTTCATGTGTTTTTGCAGATTTAGCACCCTTCCTGTCTCACAACTGCTAGAGCTGTGTGAGGTCCTCCTATTCCTTCAGCGCTGTCTCACTGGCATCTGCTGTGAGTTTTGTGAAAAGGCAAGTTATTGCACTCAATCGCAATTAGGGACTCATCTTTGTTCAAGTGGAGCCTTTTGTTCATTTTGCTTTATTTCAAGGTTTGCACTTGAACCCAAATAGGGAAATTCATCTTGGTTTGTTAATTTTTTTTTTTTTTTTTTGTCATATCCAATCCTGGGTCTTTCTGCATGGAGTTTGCATGTTCTCCCTGTGCATGCGTGGGTTCTCTCCGGGTACTCCGGCTTCCTCCCACAGACCAAAAACATGACTGTTAGGTTAATTGGCTTCCCTAAATTGTCCTTAGGTGTGAGTGTGTGCGTGAATGGTTGTTTGTCTTGTCTGTCTCTGTGTTGCCCTGCAACAGACTGGCAACGTGTCCAGGGTGTACCTCGCTTCTCGCCCAGTGAATACTGGAGATAGGTACCAGCACCCCCGCGATCCCATGAGGGAATAAGCGGGTCAGAAAATGGATGGATGGATGGAAATAAAAACAAAGGGTCCTTTTTGTTTCTAGTTGTTTTTGTTTTCAAAAGAAAACAAAATCGATTAAAATCGTAAATTGGATGTATTGTGAAAAAAATCTGATATTTTATTTTTTGACCAAGTCGCCCAGCCTAGGTATAACCATATCATATCATTTACAAAGGAACAATAAATGGTGTTGCTCATTTTGTTCTGAGAGATAATATCTCGGGTACAGCAAATTCGTACTAGACGGGTAATTCAGGTTCTTTTTAAGGCTTTGGGTATATCTCTTAGAGGTCTCTGATGAAAGCAGGAGAGCTCTGCTGGTTTTCCATCCCTCATGAACTCCTGACTGAATGCAGACTGGTTGTGTGTTGCAGGGGGAATGGACCTGGCAGAGCGCCTCCTACTGGACCCCAGAATGGCTCAGAGTAAGCAGGCCTGCGCTGGCCTGTCAGACATCAAGCTTCTGTTTAGCTACCTGCAGCTGTTCCAGGTCACAGACAAGGTGAGGCGTCCCTGGAGTGGTCCTGGTTCTGTGCCCCTGGTCTTTGTTCTGATTGCTACGTTTACATGGACAAAAGTAATCGGGATTAGTGGCCGATCGGAATAAAAATGCGTCATGTAAACGAGCCAATAGGAATATGATGATAGGATTAAGCGCAATTGGAATTAAATTGTATTCCGAACGAGAGGGGTGGTTTATGCCGACACTGACCCGAGTGTGCATGTGCACCCAACGTAAACGTGACGAATTTCTGTGTTAGCGACGTGATAACGACGTGTAGGCTCCTGTTCTAAAAAATAAGAGCTCAAAATTGTTGCTTACTCAGTAACATTTTAGCCGTACTTAGAACATCATGCAAGTCCAGCGTGGTGCTGGGAAGACAAACAAGCTTGTATAATACTGCTTTGTTTACCATTTCTGTAGGTTAGCAAACACGGCAGGACTTCTGTTTTTTTTATTTTTTTTGGTGAATTTGATCACTGCGCATGTCAGTGGTTCTATTATGAATAAAACCAGGTGCCTAGAAACGCACATTATGATCGGATTAATTGATTGCGTGCCCATATAATTGGTACAATCTGATTATTTAATCCGAATACATTTTAATTTGACTGTAACATTTTGTGCATGTAAACATGGCTAGTGTTTTTACTCTGTGGTCTTCAGGTAGAGTTTGATCTCAGTCTGGCCCGTGGACTGGATTATTACACTGGAGTCATTTATGAGGCAGTGCTGACTCAGGCCGGCGTGTCCAACGACGCCCAGAATGGGGCGGAGGAGAGCGTCAGCGTGGGGAGTGTGGCCGGAGGGGGCCGATACGACGGCCTGGTGGGCATGTTCGACCCAAAGGGCAGAAAGGTGCCGTGTGTGGGAGTCAGCATCGGCATCGAGAGGATCTTCTCCATTATGGAGCAGAAGGCTGAGGTGATACCTGGAGCTGTGTCGTTCTTTACTCTGTTGATCCCCCGCTGATGTTCTAATGATGCTGGAACTGTTCAGGTGTCAGCGGAGAAGATCCGAACTACAGAGGTGCAGGTCCTAGTGGCGTCTGCTCAGAAGAACCTGCTGGAGGAGAGACTCAGACTGGTCACTGAGCTCTGGAATGCTGGCGTTAAGGTGTGGCATCCTTAATGGATTTTCAAATTGCAAATTAAACTCCTTTTGCACATTTAGTCACATTTCAGACAAAAACCTGAGGCATGTTTCATGTGATCAGGCGCCTTCCAACCTGCCCATCTAATGTAACCTGAGAAATAATCTCAGGGCATGCTTTACTGCTTTCTGAAACTTTGCCTCTAAAATTTTGGAAGCAAAGTTTTACAGCAAAACCACCATTTCAGAGCTGTTAGCCCAGCACAAAAGGCCTGATATCTACAGAGGGAGTTTTGTGACCCAGAACATCACAGAGTACCAACCCGTACGCCTAAATGAACACAGACCTTCTGCCATTTAAAGTAGGTGATGGCAGCAGGATTTCCTCCTGGGAGGAAAAGATGAACCAGTAAAAGCTCACCTGGACTCAATGAGTGGTTCAGTCTTCACAGCTAAACCTGTGGGAGTAAATCTCATGATTAATGTTCACATGATGTTTTACTACTCAGGCTGAGGTGATGTACAAGAAGAACCCCAAACTGCTGAGTCAGCTGCAGCTGTGCGAGGAGACAGGGATCCCCCTGGTGGCCATACTGGGAGAACAGGAGCTGAAGGATGGAGTGGTCAAGCTGCGTGTGGTGGCCACCAGAGAGGAGGTACAGCCATCAATTACCTACCATGTTCAGAACCACAGGCTAAAGCTTAGAAACTAACATGGATTGAAACTTTAATGAATGTCTTTTAATTGCAAAGTTGTTAGATTCTGTCTGTGTAACTAAATTAAGCAGTTTCATAGCTGTTGTTTCTGGATCTCTCCGCAGGTTGACATTTCCCGAGCTGATCTCATTAGTGAGATCAAGAGAAGAACTTCTAAAGCCTAACCAACGGTTCTGCTGAGCTTTGTACACGAGCCTCCATAGAGCATGATGGCCTGATTTATTTGGGCAGCCGCCACACAGACTAGTGTAACTCACTGAAGCTTCTGGCTATCATGTTTCTGCAGCCTGCTGTGACATCTGCAAGTGAAGCTGTCAGGGAGTGGTGTTCAGGTCCCAGTGGAGCTTACATTTCATACAGCGACTTCAGGTTCTGCCCAGACTACATTTACCCACCTTCAATGTGTATATTGTTCAGCTGTGTGCTCTGACGAACACATGAGAATTAAACCAGTCTTGTCTAAAACGTCACTGTGGTCTTAATCATTTTTACATGAGGAAACTCCAATGACTAGCTTTCTCTGTGACCAAGGAGAAGGGTTCTTCCATTTTTTTTTTTTAAGAGAAGTTGCTGAGGTAGTTAAAAAGGAGCCAGGTGGGGATGGGATTCGCCCCGAGTTTCTGAAGGCTCTTGACATTGTAGGGCTGTCATGGTTGACACAACTCTTCACCGGGACAGCACTGCTGGAGTGGCCGACTTGGGTGCTAGTCCTGGTTTAAGAACGGACCAGACAGTGATCTAATAATCACTTCTCAGCCTCCCTGGGGAAGCTTACTCTGGTGTTGGAGAGGAGCCTCCGACTGATAATTTAGAAAGCTTGTCTACGCATAAAAAGGGACAGTACATCACTTTCCACACCAAAGGTTGTGATCTATAAAAACCTTGACGGTATGCTCGTTTTGCAAACCTAAAATCGCTGAAGCAGATGGTGAAGTGGTGAATTACAGCCATGCCTCATTGTTATTCATGTTTGTTCTGGTGACGCATAGCTATACATAACCTTTCAAATTTATAAAAAAAAAAAAGCCCAAAATCCACACATTTCATCAGGGTTTTCTACTATCACAGTCTCCTCACAGATGATCACCAGGGTGACGTGTCCCCCAGATGAACAGGTACTTTGTGACAAGGTGTGAGGAAATGACTATTGCTGTAAAAAGCAGGCAAATACACTGGTGCATAACGCTCCATGGTGGATGCATTGGCACTGCTTGAAAATTGCCAGTGGGATAATTATGAGAGAAGGCGGTTCAGGGATCAAAGATTTCCAGGCTAACGATGAAGACTGGCTCATCTGCCAGTTTAGACTCCCTAGAGCAGGGCTCGTCAACCCTGGTCCCCAGGACCCATTGCCCTGCGTGTTGTAGATGTGTCTCTGCTTCTGCACACTGGAATCAAGTGATTGCAGGCCCTCAGCAGCCGTCGTGGGCTTCATATGAATACATCTAATTCTAGCTCCTGCTCCCTGACGTTTCACGGGGTCAGCAGTAAGAACTCTTTCGTGGGTAGGAAAGGAGCTTTGTTTTTTTGTTTATTAAAAAAAAAGACAGCATACATAGTGGCAGACAAACATATTTACAGACGACAGCTTCAAATATGTAAAACTTTCAGCATATGTCGTCAAACACTATGCCTCCCTAACAAATTATGCTAAAGTAGAATAGGGCTGAAAAATAACCAGAGAATCAGAGTTTTGTACATCATTCTGCAACCATGATATAAATGCAAGATTACACCATAGAAGTATAAATATTACTTCTAATACCATTCTTCAACAGCTGTAAACCATGAGTATATATTGAAAAAAGGTAAACAAAAGAATTATTAGGGTTTATAATCTAAAATCTGATATTAAAGGGAAACGTTTAATTGCAGGGGCTGTATTAACTCTTAAGACAAATTTTCCATCGCAATCAAATTTGGTGGGGATTTTGTGAAGTGACATTTATGAATGTGAAATTTAACAAATACAATTATATTATTCATTTTATATTCAACTTTTTTGTCTCTTAATATTGTGCTATATTTGACATCTTTCCAGGAGAAAGGATCACATTTCAGAGACTTTGAAACCAACCAGTCATGAATTTCCTTCCATAAGTTTTGTACAGCCTCGCATTCAAAAAATAGATGTTCTGTTGTCTCCAAAGAGGAACATAGATAAAAATTGTCTTAAAAATTTGAATATTATTTCACTTCTTGTGAAGGATAAATTTCCTGGGGAATTGGAAATTTCAAGATTTTAGTTCGGATTGAATGAATTTGTTAAAGTTTTTTTTAATAAACTTACATTTAGAAGACCCAGGACACATTGCATCAATTAGGTTTTCTCAAAACTAGTATACTCCACTTTTTGTCAACAAAATGTATCATTGATTTTTATTTTGTGCACTTTAGGAGAATGAAATTGAACTAAATTATTTCTAATTATATTTATCAGCAATTGGAATATTAACCACATTTTTGTAATCCTCAGGGAAACCGACTGCTATATCTATTAGTAAATTCACATTTTAATGTTTCCCCTTTGTTTTTTAACAAATGAACAATAGACCAGATTTTTTCCCATCCATCCAGGTAAGTCATCAATAAGTATTGATTTTCTTTTTAGAATGTTTAAAAGATGATTTAAACATAATTTTAGTCTGCATAATGTCCCATTAGGGAACAACATCTTCCAAAAGAACAGATCCTGTTCTTTTGGAAGATGACTTTCACAGGTAATTTGGAAAGCTCAAAATCACACCTTAAAAGGAAACCTATTCCTCCTAATTTCTTAAAATTCAAGTGGGAACACTGAACCATGGATCCTGGTTAAAGTTTTAAGAATGATTGAAGCCATTTTAGCTTTAGTGCACCATTCATTGCATCAAGTTCTATGGCTTTTGATCCACCCTCTTCAAAACTTTTAATCATGTCAACTTTTCAGGTATAATGATGTTTATTATTCCAAATGAAATTAAAGATGAGGCTGTTTATTACTGTTATAGTTTTATACTGTTATAGCTATATAGGTGTGTTGAAAAAGCAAAGTATGTTAGTCTAGAAATTAATTCAGATTTAGTTACTAACCATCTTCCAAATAAAGTTAAGTCTCTGCAACCAATTAAGATACTTTTTGGATTTGTCAATCGGCATTTGGATATTTTTATTATTACTTGCTTTAGAGTCGTTAGCCATATTCCTAGGTAATGAACATTCTTCCTCACTGGGATATTATATAACATCTGTTCTGAACTATCATGAATTAACAAATGGCGGGGCCTCGGTTAATTAGCCCTACCTGGGCTCCAATTAACCTGACGTAGTTAAGTGCTGCTCGATCAATCAAAATCTCTCTCTCTCTCTCTCTCTCTCTCCTTTTGTTGAAAGTTCTGTCGTGTTTACATACAGATGCTCATTCATCCATTCAATGCATATCCTGAGCATTCGTCCATGTCTGCATTTGATCTTAGTTATTGTGGTGGATGGGTGTGGTATTGATCACGTGGTGTCAGCAGTGATTGTAAGATCACCTGTTTTGCTCACCTGGGTAGTTGTCAGTGAGTGGGTGATGGGGGATGTCTACTTTTTGCTGACTGCTTTAAGCTTTGGATGCCTTTTGTACCTTTTGCCTTTGATCACGGCTTGAACCTGTGGATTAATTATTTTGCTTCATTGCAACTGGTGTTTTGAAGATCAACAATAAAAGGATCTTAACCGCAGCTTGGACTGAAGTGTTGAATAGCGAGCGCGTCAGCAAGAATCCCTATGGCAAGCCGAAAGGGCTAATTATTGTCTCGCGTAAAATACGTGCGGTGGCGTTAATAACGTTTGGTGGCGTTTTTTGCATATTGTATTATTAGGAGGTTGTCTTTTATGTGCCCAGCCACTAGATTTAAAGGTGTTTTTGCATATTATATTATCAGGAGGTTGTCTTTTAAAGGTGTTTTACCCAATAAGAACACTGCAGCACCAGACACAACCAGGAGGTCCCTGATCGTTTGGGAAAGGCAGAAAGAAGATGCACCTTCCTTTCTGATCCTGTCTAAATCCTGCTTAGTTCGATAATAAAGTCTGATATTACACAAAACTCACTCTGCTTGTTCTCTCTACTTATGCCCTTGGCGCAGAAGATAAATTAAATCTTTAACAGAAATGTTATTAATTCTAAAAATATTATCATGTGAATATAAATACAAAGCATACAGAAAAAGCAGTTTTATTAAGTGACCTGGTTTATTTTATTTAGCTTTTAATTTCTTTTCAACATTTAGTTCTACTACTTGGCTTGTAAGCTTATTGTCGTCAAGTTGTAGTTACTCTCATATGACAGCAGGTGGCAGTGATAGCCCAAATTCATGAGATTAAATGTTTGAAGTCAATTTTTAAACATCTGTCTACCACTTTTTTGTGATTTGAATCATCAGTGGCCGGTCTAAACATATAAAATTTTCAAGAATGCAAAGTGAGCATGAAACTATACCATTTTCCAGGGAATAAACAGTATTATGTGACGCTATGCTTCATTTTTTTGTCTGTATGTACTGTTTTATTATCTTTGTGTCTTTCTTTAAATGCCTCAGTACTATTGTTTGTATTGTAACCTAATTTTACAGACTGTACGTTAGTCTAACAAAGCTCCGGAAGCCAGAATCCTGAATTAAATTGTCACACTAAATACTGTATGGCTTGCTGATATTCAAAAAATACAATTTCCAACTAATTTAAGTTTTACAAGTTGACAAGGAGTAAGCACTAGCTCAAATATTTGGTTCCCTAATCCTTCACACACCCCAGGTCATCAAGATCTTCCCTCCTGTGTTCCTCCAACCAGCTCTGCTGCTCCTCACCTATCGAACACTTCCTTGAGGCCATTTTTGTCCAGATTACACCTTAATTACACTTGTATGCTTAATTTACACACTTTATTTGCATGATGAAATTATAGTTTCAATGTTTCAATTTGTCCAAATAACTTTATTTTGTTTCCGGTGGTTTCAATGAGAATTTCAGTTCTGCCTCCTTTATATCCATTTTAAACATCATAAACATAGCATTCATAAACTTGTTTATGAACTGTTTTATTGTAGTGGAGATCAAGGCTATGGCTTAAAACCGGTCAGACTTCAAATGCGCAAAGCAAGTTGCTGAGTGAAAAAATGCAGGATCACATGAAGATATTGTAAAACATGTAATTACTAAATTTTACTTCAAATGTGAACAAAAATGTGAGTCAAAACTGCATCAGAAATGAAAATAAAGTTGTTACAGATGTCAATAAAAACCTCACAGTGTTAGGCCTGATTGTTACCAACGTGTGGGGGAAGAGATGATTAGCATATGTAATAGTTATTAAATGGCTAATAAAGCTCATAATTAAATTTAATTCTTTATTAGTCTTCCTTAGAGAAAAATTTGAAGACGAAAGACACACGGTACCAGAAAGCAGTTGGGAACAAAACCCAGGATGGTTGTTGCGGTCTGAGGCATCTGTATATGGGTCATGCTTTTTGCCCCTTCACCATTGCAGTATCTTTGTAGTTTTATTGTTAATAGTGATAAGTTTGGTCAAAACATTCATGATACCCAATCTTCTTACTGTGTCTTCCAATCTATTGAATGACAAGATCCACTTTGTAAGATTTCCCTTTCAAAGTTAGCTTAATAATTATTCTTTATTTAAATCCTTTAAGGGGTGTACACCTTTTCTGAGGTGCAGCATCTGTATGTCCTGTGTATTAGGTCAGCAAATCAAAGCCCCTCTCCTTTGCTCAGCATAAAAAGATAGCTCAGTGACTTCTCTTTCATTGTCTATTTTTATACTGTTTTTGAAGGAAACCTGGTATTTTTACTGTTTTCCCTTAACAAAATTGTCAAGGGTGATTATAGAGAATGCAACCATTGTGTTGAGCGGAGAGGGAAGCTGTCAACCTGATAAAGGAGTCCAATCGGGCTTTCTTGGCCTGTGGGACTCTGGAAGCAGCTGATATATACCTGCAGTCAAAGTGGCAGGCAGCTCTGCTGTAACCTGACAACAGCCAGTTGCATGTATCGCTCCGCCTAGCTCCACTCACATACATCTGGGACACCGCCATAGGCATTGCCTTTACTGAAGGCTGGGCCTTATCAAAACTCCTTGCATATGATTGGATAAGCCACTTGTCTGTCATCTTTATCGACGTGCTAAACGCGGAAAAAAAAAAAACTTTTTTTTTTTTTTTTTATGTGTTTGCGGCTGTAGTGCAGGGTTTCCCGCAGCGCTATCTTGGCGAGGCGGCCGCGGAAAACGTGTCGTCCACCCCCCCCGCTCCGCGAGCCGGTCCGCGGAAAACGTGTCGTCCACCCCCCCCCCCCCCGCTCCGCGAGCCGAGGCGCTAAGAAGAGGGGGGAAGACAGACGGCAAAGCGCCGCGGGTCGGAGTCGATCCCGGGCTGACCGCCCGAGCCGTTCTCTGATGTTCTTTTAATGAAACAATATTAGGTAGATTGGACAACACGGAAGAAATAGCAGCATCAATGCTAACGCTTGCTTCCTCGATGCGAGCCGCCATTGTTGTTGGAATCTCACGGTGGCTTCTCCACTACGTCACATCCATGAAACACCCGCCCTGCGTCCTGATTGGCCAGACCAAAAATTTGGTTGGGGAAATCATTTTCAATGAGCCGTGTCCCAGATGTATGTGAGTGGAGCTAGGCGGAGCGATACATGCAGCTGGCTGTTGTCAGGTTAGCTCTGCTGGTCGCTGAGGCAAAAACTTGTGCGTGGGAAGAGTTTGAAGAGGCAGACATCCTTACGGCTTTGAGGATATTCTGGTCCACTATCTGGCGTCTCAGGAAGGGAAAGCAGTGCAGTATCAACACTGTTTATTGTGCTAACTGCGTGCTGCTGACCTCGACTCGAGACCTCGTGTGGCGGTGGGCGGAATGATTCAAAGACCTCTTTAATGCCACCAAAACGTCTTACATTAAGGAAGCAGAGCCTGGAGTTCTTACATTTCTAGTGCTGAGGTCACCCAGGTGGTCAAAAAGCTCCTTGTTGGCAAGGCTCCAGGGGTGGATAAGACTTTTTCTGAGTGTCCCTTGTGGGGTGTCCTGTGGGCCGTACTCCTGGAGTATAGAGTACTGGGCCCTCTAAAAAGGGCTGTTAGGTCTCTTTATCACCAAAATCAGAGCTTGGTCCGCTGTAAGTAAGACTTGTTTTAGGTGACAGTTGGACTCCGACAAGGTTCCTCTTTATCACAGATTGTATTTATAACTTCTATAGACAGAATTTCTAGGGGCAGCTAAGGTGTTGAGGAGAGCTGCTATCCCCGCGACCCTACCTCGGATAAGCATAAGATGGATGAATGGAGGGATGGATAATGGATAGACGGATGGACGGGCCGACGTTTATATATTATGCTGAAACAGACTCAAGCATATCTAAAAAGAGGTACCAGATTGATGTGATCAAGAGCTGAACTCTTTAACATTTTTTTTCCCCAGTGTCTTGTCTAGCAATGTGGCAATAAGAATTGATATCTTAATGCCAAATAGAGCTCGACAGATTTTACTTTCACAAGTGGAGCAAACAGCTTTCGCCATAATGCTCCGCTTGATTTGTGCATGTAAATAGCTTTATTGTGATTCCTGCAGGGAGAATTTCAAATTATATGGACACTACAATGGGAAAGTAGGAGAGTGAAGGAAGAACGAGAAGAGAAAAAAAAGAAAGAGAAGAGGTGAAAGAAAGAAGAGATAAAAGGAAGAGAATGATAAAACGTCCTTTGTCTGCTCCATCACCTGGAAAGAGACGCAAAAAGAACAGCACAACCAACAGACATAAAGCAACAGATACAATCGAGTAACACCTTGATACCATTGCTAAATCATATGTATTATTATTTAAGCTGACATGTGTAATGTGATACCTAAAAAAGAAAGTAAAAGAAAATAAATAAATAGATTATAGCCTTTCTGTATGTAAGTGAACATTTAATACCTGGGACCCAGCACCTGTAGGGGTTTGTGAAAGTGCACTAGTTTAGGTGAAAATTATCCAGAAGGAAATAGTTCTATAGTGATTGTGGAGAACCGAAGACCCACCTTCCCCGAGCACAGAGGTAGGAGTCAGGGGACCCGTAACCCCGGACTCCCAAAGGGGCCCCCAAAGCAATGCGCCCGAGAAGGGCCCTCACAGGAAATCTGCAACCCCCCCCCCCCCCCCCCCCCCGAGGGAAGAGGAGAGACGACCCCGAGGAAATCCCCCAGCCACCGCAATGCCGACGCCCCCAAGAGCCGCGGGGACGAGCCCGTGGGCTCCGCCGGCAGCCGGCCGCGCTGAAGGGGTCCTGGCCATGGGCCCTGTGGGCCAGAGGCCCCAGGGGCGCCCCGCCCCTGCGGCAGGGGCCTCGGCCGCCCCCCGGGGGGCCAGGCCCCGCGAAGCCACCGCTGGGAATGGGCCGGCGCCCACCCGGGAACCCGCCCCAAACCCGAGGACCGTCAACGCGCCAGAGGGCCAAGGCGCCTGCCACCGCAACGGAGGAGGGCAGGACGTGGGGGGATGGGCTCCGCACCTATCGGAGACTTGAGATGTTCTTGGGAGAGGGAGCGGACCGAACCCGAACCTGAAAAACAAAAAAAAAAAAAAACTCATTCACACCATCCCTCACTTGTGCCCCACTCGCCACACACAGACACAAAAATAAATAAAAAAATAAAAAAGGACGCTGTACACACATTCCCACATAGCATTCACATCCAAAAATCCCAAGTGGGGGGGGGGGGGGGTCACCACAATTCAACAATACGACTGCCTGTGCCTGACCCCCGGCCACGCCCCCGGACCAGACGCCCCCCGGATCAGGCCCCCCAAAGAGGGGGGGCCGACATGACCCGTACGGGCCACCCGACCAGAGCCCCCCCCCTCACCCACTAATAAACCCCCTCCCACCCCGACCTTACCCTAGCCACCCCTGCCCCCCATCCCTTCCTGGGGAGAGCAGAGGCGTCAGCCCCAGATCCGGTAAGCAGCTGGCTACCCGCAGCAGCCCCCCGCCAAGACCAGTGGCCCGCACCTCCTCCAGGCCCCAGACTCCGTGCCGCGATCGGAGATCGGGGGAGTGCAAAAGACCCCCGATCCTCCCTACGCCCGCTCAGATGTTGTGTTGTTGCATGTTGATCTCAGGTGTGTTTAAAACTGGGAGCACCGAAGGGGGTGCACGGCACAGCCCACCCCCCCTCCGGAAGGAAGCTGGTGCCAGTGCACCCCCTCCAAGCAACTACCCAGAACCCTCAATGTCTAAATGCGAGATGGGGTGAACATTTTTTAATTAAACAGGACAATAACACCTCTGATACCCCAAAAAAGGCCCAATTATTTTACTTTTATCTTTGGAACATAATGTACATGTTCTAATCAACCTAATATCTGTGGAAAATGTTAAATGTCATGTTAAATGGTTGTTTCTCACAGCGTCTCTCTGCAAGCAAATGACAGAACAAAATTTTAAGGTGGTAGACAGAATGCTGGGAAGTAATTCAAAAACACAAAAATATACATTGCATTGTCTTGAAGGGGAATTTCCATTATTTACTGATTAAAGTACTATTTTTCAGAAAGGAAAGCATTACCTTAGGCGTCGCTTGACAGTTCGTACAGAGACATTCATAGCAGCTGCCATTTGTGATGCTGTGAATCCACAGGATATTAAAAAGGTCATCTGTTCCCTGGCGATACTGTTAGCTTGGTCGTCCCCTGGATCCACTAGTGACTACTAGAGCCTCAAAGCCATAGCTGTCTGTAGGAAAATATCCAGAATATGCAGTGTTTTTAGGTACAAGGACAGTATATATTTATTAATTTATTTAATTGAATTTATTAATTTTTTAATTTGCTTCTTGATTTATTTATTTATTGCCCTATAAAAAGAAAAAGTCAAAAAGGCAGTGAATACAAAGAGAAGGGTGTAGTGTAAAGTTTGGCAGTTTTAGTGCTTGATTCTGCTCCTTGTGCTGCTAGCTGTCCTAGCTCACCCTGCTAACTGTCCTAGCTAACCCCCCTAGCGTGAATGTTTACTCCAGTTTAGACTTCAGTGCTGACATTTCAAACAAAAACTAATAGCGCTCCTTTCAGCTCGCTCTCTGCTTTGTTGTCACTTCTTGTAATTGTTTGGTAATCAGACCAAATTTCCATCCCGCTCTAACGACACCAACGGTGACCACCATAGACATAATATAAATATATATTATATATGACTATGGTGACCACAGCCGAACTGCGGCGGCGACTGAAGGCGTGACTCGGTGTCCCGCCCCTCTCCAGCTGTGATTGGCTAGCATGTTGCCTTCAGTCGTTGATTTGATTGGTTAAATTGTATGATTGACACATCAAAGACAGTACTAAAAAGACGATGGCCACTCCGAGGTAAAAAAAAGAAAAAAAAAAAAAAAAGAAGACGGCTTCTAGTCCAGGGTCTGCTCCGCGCTCAACCAGAAGGCTCGCTCCATTATATAATCGGGGAAATGTAGGCGGCGGCAAGAGCTGCTATAGACGGCAATTTGCCGCCGTTGACCGGCTACTTTTGACTGCCCTGAATATTAATAATAATAAAAAAAAAGAATTTCAAAAGGGCATTTTCGTTGATAAAGGGCAAACTTCCTAGTGCTTTAGCACCACCTAGTGTCTATGTATGCACGCCCCTGCTTGTTGAGCTGAGTGAGATGAGGTTCTGATAACTTCCATTAGTTCTGCCAAGTCAGTCAAAGTACGATCAGCGCATGTCTCGTTAACCCATCTCCCCCGGGCCCACTGTAGGCTTCTCTGTATTGCCTCAAGCCTACCAAAATAAAACAAACTAGTTTTTGGTCCTATGTGCTAAGCAGTAAGACAAATCTTCACCTAGTCTCTTGATATAGCAGCGTTGACCATTATAATTGCTCATTTCAATATCTTGAGATTAACAATGAGCAAAGCAAAAGGTAGTGTAGGATTACCTGAGCATCACCACATATCACACTTTGGGTCCGTTGTTCATTTCCACACGCCTTATGCAGTCATTGAAGACATTCTTGCAACGCAAAATAAAATCTCTTCGAGGCATAGTTCTTCTAGCGTTGCAGTGAGAAGTAGTTTTTATAACTTGCCAAAGTGTATCGGCAGAGTAACTACCGCGTTCATTAATTATATCCTTTACTAAAAATTCTTTACTAAAAAGGTATAAATGCGCAGTGCGCACGCACCAAGAACTTGGTAAAATATTTTATTGCGCTGAATTAAGTAGTTCCGTTTGCTATTTAACCCATTACCTCCCGCCAACACCTACCTTTCAAATTATGGTGGATTACAGGAGAAGGTTGAGCGACATAAGAGATCATCTAAATGCTAATTTTGATTGCATTTTAAACGAAGAAGGTGAGACAACTGATAGGGTACCTTCTGTCATGGAAAGGTAAGTACATTTATTAAACATAGGATGTGACAAATGTAACTTTAAAACGGGTTGGATTTAATTTCTGCAAAATTAATATTACTGACATTTCACAAATTGTTTTGCACGATTGTTGTACTGGTATTAATTATTTTTTAAATAAAGCTTCGTAAGCAAAATATACATTTTGTCAATTGTGACGTAGGCTACTTTGACTTAGGGAGATGTGCAGTGACACCTAGCATCAAAAGTGCACTTTTGATGCTAGGTGTCACTATACCAGGGATTAGTTATTGTAAAGATCCCCCTGACCCTTGTTGCTCCTGCCATTACGCATACATACATTGATTAAATTAATGGTGAGCCAAGAATAATGTCATATTAGCATTAAACTGTAATTAATTCTATAACGAGATTGAAAAAAAAATAGATCCAGCATCTTTCTATAACTTGCAGCCTCATCTACTGGCCTTTTGTTGTTAATTGTGTTTAAAGTTTGTTTATAAATATTTATAAAAAACGCGCTCTCCCGTAAAACTAACTGATTTCTTGGTTTACTTATTACAAAAATTGGTGCAAATTAAGCATACTCTACAATATAACTGAGGCTGACCCACAGGTTATGAGCACCAAAGCAAGAAAAAAACATCAAGTATAGAGCAGTGCAGATTTATTTTTGCTCACACAGCAACATGCTTTGCAAGTTTGCATCAGTCTGATTTTGGAGCAACACTGTGATGATAGACACAGATCCTTCTTGCATAGTAATACATTAAATACGTTAAATGGAGTAAATCTAATACATTTTTTTTGACAAATTGTAACAATCATATTGGTGAAAAAAAAATAAATGAAGCTTTCGATTGCAACCTGAACAAAAATGGCCTTAAGAAAGCTGGTTGGTGGAACACATGATGTGAAGGACCCGGAGTGTGTTAGGAAAACAGTAATTAGTCTAGACTAATTTACAGTCTGTAAAATTAGGTTATAATACAAACAATAGTACTGAGGCATTTAAAGAAAGACACGAAGATAATAAAACAGTACATACAGACAAAATAAATGAAGCATAGCATCACATAATACTGTTTATTCCCTGGAAAATGGTATAGTTTCATGCTCACTTTGCATTTTTGGAAATTTAATATGTTTAGACCGGCCACTGATGATTCAAATCACAAAAAAGTGGTAGACAGATGTTTAAAAATTGACTTCAAACATTTAATCTCATGAATTTGGGCTATCACTGCCACCTGCTGTCATATGAGAGTAACTACAACTTGACGACCATAAGCTTTTTCATATTTCTTTTGTCATTTTAAACATGAAACTACCAAAGCACAAGTCAAGTAGTAGAACTAAATGTTGAAAAGAAATTAAAAGCTAAATAAAATAAACCAGGTCACTTAATAAAGCTGCATTTTCTGTATGCTTTGTATTTATATTCACATGATAATATTTTCAGAATTAATAATAACATTTCTGTTAAAGATTTAATTTATGCACCAAGGGCATAAGTAGGGAGAACAAGCAGAGTGAGTTTTGTGTAATATCAGACTTTATTATTGAACTAAGCAGGATTTAGACAGGATCAGAAAGAAAGGTGCATCTTCTTTCAGCCTTTCCCCAACGATCAGGGACCTCCTGGTTGTGTCTGGTGCTGCAGTGTTCTTATTGGGTAAAACACCTTTAAATCTAGTGGCTGAGCACATAAAAGACAACCTCCTGATAATATAATATGCAAAAAACGCCACCAAACGTTATTAACGCCACCGCACGTATTTTACGGGAGCGCATGTTTTTTACGTCACCACGCGTTCTGGCTGGAAACACGCGGTGATGTAAAAAACGAGCGCTCGCTTAAAATATGGGTTGGAACTGCGCGTTATTGTACAGACGATAATTGGCCCCTTCGGCTTGCCATAGAGCGCAAGGCACTGCAGCGGGTGGTGAAAGCCGCCCAGCACATCACTGGGATTCCACTACCCACCATTGAGCACATCCAGAAGAAACGCTGCCTACATCGAGCTCGCAGCATCCTTAAGGACTCTTCTCACCCAGCCCACACACTGTTTTCTCTTCTGCCGTCCGGCAGGCGTTTCAGGTGTCTCCGGACCAGAACCAGCAGACTAAAGAACAGCTTTTTCCCCAGAGCTGTCTCTTTATTGAACTCTAATCCTCACTGACAGACTCTCCTCTCCCTCCTCACACCTACCTCCATTTTTTTATTCTGTTATTTACAATGTTCACCTGCACTCCTGACTGTTACTATTGTAACTGTTTACATGCATCTTGCACTACTCACTACTTGACTAAATATTGATTTGCACTGCCGACTGTTTATTCACAGTACCAATTGTTTACATATACATTTGCAATACCGTACTTTAACTGTAATATGCAATTACCTTCCACTGCACTTTAATTTAAATAGCTTCTGTCCAAACTTTATTTATTCATTTTATAGTAATGGCTACCTGTATATCATGCTCACAATTCTGCTTATAGTAATAGCCATCTGTACATATATTTATTGTACATGTAAACTCTGTTATAACAACAAACATCTGTATATTATGCTATTGTAAATATCTGTAAAACTCTATAGTAATATCCACCTGTATATTATATTCGGTACATTTCCAGCGGTAAATTTAGTTCACAATACTAGTTATCTATATATTATATTCATAGGACAAATCTATTAAAATTCTGTCCATCTCTATATTTATTTGGTAAAAACCCATGTCCTGTACTTATGGAACCATTGTTTATCCTGCACCTGCTGCTATTGCACTTCTGGTTAGACCTAAACTGCATTTCGTTGTCTTGTACCTGTACCTGTTTAATGACAATAAAGTTGAATCTAATCATCTAAATCTTCTACTCCTCCGTAATTGAGTCCATCCTCACCTCCTTCATCACCATCTGGTACGCTGGTGCCACCGCCAAGGACAAGGGCAGGCTGCAGCGTGTCATCCGGTCTTTAGAGAAGGTGATTGGCTGCAATCTTCCTTCTCTCAAGGACCTGTACACCTCCAGGACTCTGAGGCGTGCAGGTAAGATTGTGGCTGATCCCTCGCACCTCAGTCAAACTATTTCAGACACTTCCCTCTGGCAGGAGGCTGCGGTCCATCAGGAGGACCAAAACCTCACGCCACAAGAACAGTTTCTCCCGCTACCAGATCTGCTACCAGCCTTATCAACAAGGCCCGTGACACTTGACACTGCCTGTGATGGCTGCATTTACAGCCACACAGATGTGGTAAAAATACAATTTATGTAACTTAGTTTCTTTTTCATATAGGGCTTCATTTACAGAGCCATTTCATTATTTGGAATTTATTTATCATCCTAACACTGTATTTCAAAATTAGTGTGCACATTTTGCTTTACCCCGTTTTGTTATGATTGTTTGAGTTTTCAGTTGCTCTAGTTCCCTTGGCTGAGGAACCAGCAGGTGGCCAAGGGGCTGAGCTGATTTGGACCATACCAAATCAGTCTATGGGGGGGAACTGGGGGTTTTGCTTCATTTGGTTTAGTTAGGTTTGTGTATGTTTTACCCCGATGTGTTTCTTTTGTGGACTGCTCAGCCATTATTTAAGTTCCTCTTTGTCCTATTGAGGGAGGTCAGTTTGTTTGAGTTATTTCTGTTATTAGTTATTTTGAGTAGTTTTGTTCCTTTGACCTCTTTTCTGGATCCATTTTTGTACATTTTATCCTTTTTGGGTTAAATAAAAGAACCCTGTTTTGAAAATATACCAGTGCCTGACTGTCCTTGCTGCTCGGTCCATCACAGTGGTGTCAGGAGTGGGATCAAGCAGTTGAAGGCACAGGATTTTTTTTTTTTCTTCCCCAAATTCTTTCATTGTGTGAGCCATGCATAAAACTGGAAGGAGTGGCAAAGGAGCAAAAGGAGATGGTCAAAACCAACCAGTTGGAGCAGATGGACAAAATGGAGGAGAGGAAAATGGAGCCTCTGGAGGGGTGGATAGCACTGAGGGCCAAGGTAAGGAGCCGACAATGTCAGAACTGATCTCCATTCTTCGTTCTCATATGGGTCAGCAGGAGGCCCAGGAAGCAAGAAGGAGGGAAGACTCTTCTCGCCAAGAACAGCGTTTTAGAGCTCTGCAGCATCAGTTTCAGATGTTACAGGTGGAAGTTCAAGCTCGCACCTCCCCCATCTCTGAGCCTCAGTTGACTACGTCTGGACCACCAGAAGAAGAGCACATAGAATTACATGATCCTCCCTCTGCTGGCCCCAGTAACAGCCAAATGCATGCTCAACCAGGTCAGTCTCATTTTCATGAACCCAGACTGGAGAAGTTGACCGATAATGATGATGTTGAACACTTCCTGACAACTTTTGAGCGCATTGCTCTGGCTTGCCGGTGGCCTAAACAAGATTGGACTTTTCGTCTCATTCCATTGCTCACTGGTCAAGCAAGAGGTGCGTATGTTCATATGGACATGGATGACTCTCTAGAATATGATAAAGTTAAAGCAGCAATCCTTCAGAAATATGATATCAACCCTGAGACATACAGACAAAGATTTCGCTCCTTGGATGTACAGCCAGATGAGAGTCCAAGAGAACTGTATGCCCGTTTGAAGGAGTTGTATGGGAAGTGGATCAAACCAAAAGGAAAAACTGTTCAAGAGATTGGTGAAATTGTGATTTTGGAACAATACTTGAGAATGTTGTCTCCTGAGTTACAGGTCTGGATAAAAGAACATGACACAGATTGTGCTGAGAAGGCTGCAGACTTGGCTGATGTGTTTGTGGCAGCAAGGAGAAAAGGGCAGCCCTGGAGCCAAACGGCATGGAAAATGAGGGATGGTCAGAAATCTACACCGGATTACCCGAGAACTGGTGTGAGTAGACATCTAAGGAACCAGCCACTCAATATGCCCACAGGAGCCTCAGCCAAAACTGTGATTTGTTATTTGTGTGGAATGGAGGGTCATACAAAACCAAAGTGTCCTAGGAGCTCTGCAAAAATAACTCAAATGTGTTTTGTGCCTAGACAGACTGAACCTAAAGTGGAGTTTCAGAACGATTTGAAAATGACATCAGTGGAGCTTAATGGTAAAACACTGAAAGCTCTTATTGATTCAGGAAGTACCCAAACACTTGTGCACAGAAATTTTGTGCCACCAAATAAAGTCAATGTCTTTGAGACCATCCCTGTTCGTTGTGTTCATGGGGATGAGAAGCCATATCCAACGGCAGATGTATATATTAAGGTACAAGGACAAAGTTACCTTTTAAATATTGGCGTTGCAGAGAATCTGCCATTTCCTGCTATACTGGGTCGAGATCTACCTGTGTTCGACTTACTCAATTCTAGTCAGACATGTAATGTTGTAGTAACCAGAGCTCAAGCCACGAGAAAAGAGGAACTTTCACATACACTTAGTGCCCTGCCTTTTTATAATGTAGACTTGGAGACAGAACCGGGAAAATCTCGCAAGTCACGTAGACAAGAGGCAGGAGAAATTCCAAAACACTCCTAAATTATCCTCTACTGAGCCAGAGTTGCCTTTGGGTTTTAAAATCCCCAACAACATTATTGAAATGCAACATGATGATCCAACGCTAGCATGTCTTTTTCAGAGAGCAGGAAAACAAAGGTCTGCGCAAGATTTCAGCAACAAGGAGGAGTTTTTCCTAAAGAATGGCATTCTTTACCGTCAGCAAGGGCCAGCATTGCAGCTGGTGGTTCCCAAAGCAGTCCAGGAGATAGTGCTGTCTCTTGGGCACTCCGTTCCATGGGCTGGCCACCTTGGAAAACATAAGACCATTGCCCGCATCAAAAAATACTTTTACTGGCCTGGATTGCAGGCGGATGTGGCCATGTTTTGTAAAAGCTGCCCTCAGTGCCAAAAATCCTCTCTGAAACTCCCCTCCAGAGCTCCTCTCCAGCCTTTACCAATCATCAGCACTCCATTTGAACGGCTAGGAATGGACATTGTAGGCCCCCTGGAAAGAAGTAAAGCAGGCAATCGTTACATGTTGGTTATTACGGACTACGCCACAAAATATCCTGAAGTCTTTCCTTTGAGGGGCATAAAAGCTAAAGCAGTTGCTTTCTGTCTGGTGCAGCTATTCTCGAGGGTTGGGTTCCCAGATGAAATTTTAACTGATCGTGGAACTAACTTCATGTCCAGTCTGTTAAAACAGGTGTACCGGCTTCTTGGAATCAAAAGCTTAAAGACGACTCCATATCATCCTCAGACTGATGGCCTCACTGAGAGATTCAACCAGACTTTGAAGCAGATGCTGCGTAAGTTTGTCAATGAAACGGGCACCGACTGGGATCAATGGCTACCTTACCTTCTCTTTGCTTATAGAGAAGTACCACAGGCCTCAACAGGTTTTTCACCTTTTGAACTGCTATACAGCCATGAAGTAAGGGGTCCCCTTTCTCTGCTGAGGAGAACTTGGGATGGTGACAAGGAACAGTCCAAAACTGTTAATGTGGCATCTTATGTTGTCCAGATGCGTGAGCGGCTGGAAAAGATGACAGAACTGGCGCAAGCTCATATGGCAGAAGCACAACAGCACCAGAAGGCTTGGTATGATCAGTCAGCCAGGCAGAGGTCCTTTAGTCCTGGCCAAAGAGTGCTGGTGCTCCTTCCAAGTGATGACAGCAAACTGCTAGCAAAGTGGCAGGGGCCATATGAGATCCAAAAGAAACTGGGACAGACAACATACCAGGTGGCCATTCCAGATCAGCCCCGCTCCAGCAGAGTATTACACATCAACCTGCTAAAGGAGTGGGTGGAGAGGCCAAAAACGGCAGAAGTCTTATTGATCCAAGATGTTCAGGAGGATGAGGAAGTGGAGGAGCAGTATCTGCCAGCACCCATCCCTCAAGACCTGGACCTCAACCACCTCTCTGAAGTAGAGCAGACTCAGGTGAGAAATCTGTGTAATTCAGAAGTATTCCAGCAGAACCCTGGTAGAACTGACATTGTAAAGCATGATATTGTGCTAAAAGATGGAGCTGCTGTGAGACGAATGAGTTACAGAATACCTGAGCGTCTGCTGGTTTCGCTGAGGGAGGAGGTTGACTTGATGCTGTCACTGGGAATCATTGAACCATCAAGGAGCGAGTGGTGCAACCCGGTGGTCCTGGTTCCGAAAAAGGATGGCAGCATACGTTTTTGCATAGATTTTAGGCACCTGAATACAATATCCCAGTTTGACTCTTATCCAACACCCCGCATCGACGACATGGTTGAGCGGCTGGGCAAGGCCAAATATCTAACCACCATAGATCTCTGTAAGGGATACTGGCAGGTACCACTCACAGAGCGCTCAAGGGACCTGACGGCCTTCCGGACCCCTTGGGGCCTCTTTCAGTTTACAGCAATGCCTTTTGGGCTGCATGGTGCCCCGGCTACATTCCAGAGACTGATGGATCAGGTACTAGCTGACGTGTCTGCTTTTGCAGCAGCTTACTTGGATGACATTGTCATTTTCAGTTTAACCTGGGAAGAACATCTTCAACATCTGGAGAAAGTGTTGGAGCGTCTCCAGTCTGCTGGTTTGACTGTTAATCCATCAAAGTGTGTGTTTGCCAAAGCAGAAACTCAATATCTTGGATTTGTAATTGGAAATGGAGTGATAAAGCCTCAGGTGGATAAAATTGCTGCCATTGAGTCCTGTCCCCTGCCAGGGACAAGAAGGCAATTAAGATCATTCTTAGGGATGGCAGGGTTCTATCACCGCTTTATTCCTAATTTCTCTGCCAGGGCCGCTGCTTTGACGGATCTGACTGGCTCCCGGAGTCCAACCAAAATCCAGTGGACTGAGGAGGCTGTAGCAGCTTTTCAGGACCTGCAAAGATCACTCAGTAAGAGCCCAGTTTTACATAGCCCTGAGTTTGATAAACTGTTTATTCTGCAGACTGATGCCTCACAAAGAGGATTGGGAGCAGTTCTGTTGCAGGGACCACCTGGAGAACGCCATCCGGTTGCCTTCATTAGCCGCAAGCTGTTTCCAAGAGAAGTGCGTTATTCAACAGTGGAGAAGGAAGCACTGGCCATTAAGTGGGCCCTGGATTCCTTCAGGTATTATCTGCTCGGACGGGAGTTCATTTTGGAGACGGACCACAAAGCTCTTCAATGGATTGAGAAGATGAAAGACACAAATGGGAGGATCACACGGTGGTACCTCGCAATCCAGCCATTCCGGTTCATAGTAAACCACATTCCCGGCAAAGACAACTGTACTGCGGACTGTCTCTCTCGCTGTTCCAGCGAGATTTCTGAAGAGGGGGAGTGTGTGATGGCTGCATTTACAGCCACACAGATGTGGTAAAAATACAATTTATGTAACTTAGTTTCTTTTTTATATAGGGCTTCATTTACAGAGCCATTTCATTATTTGGAATTTATTTATCATCCTAACACTGTATTTCAAAATTAGTGTGCACATTTTGCTTTACCCCGTTTTGTTATGATTGTTTGAGTTTTCAGTTGCTCTAGTTCCCTTGGCTGAGGAACCAGCAGGTGGCCAAGGGGCTGAGCTGATTTGGACCATACCAAATCAGTCTATGGGGGGGAACTGGGGGTTTTGCTTCATTTGGTTTAGTTAGGTTTGTGTATGTTTTACCCCGATGTGTTTCTTTTGTGGACTGCTCAGCCATTATTTAAGTTCCTCTTTGTCCTATTGAGGGAGGTCAGTTTGTTTGAGTTATTTCTGTTATTAGTTATTTTGAGTAGTTTTGTTCCTTTGACCTCTTTTCTGGATCCATTTTTGTACATTTTATCCTTTTTGGGTTAAATAAAAGAACCCTGTTTTGAAAATATACCAGTGCCTGACTGTCCTTGCTGCTCGGTCCATCACACTGCCTCTCTCCCTCCCCCATTCAGAACCTACAAGCTACACCAACGTAGCATCTCCAGACCATCTGCATTACATTAACGCACAGTCTGCCGTATATATATATATATATATATATATATATATATATATATATATATATATATATATATATATATATATATATATATATATATATATATATATATAGCTTGCCTTGCAGCAAGAAGGTCCTGGGTTCGAGTACACCCCTGGGTCTTTCTGCATGGAGTTTGCATGTTCTCCCTGTGCATGCGTGGGTTCTCTCCGGGTACTCCGGCTTCCTCCCACAGACCAAAAACGTGACTGTTAGGTTAATTGGCCTCTCCAAATTGTCCTTAGGTGTGCGTGAATGGTTGTTTGTCCCTCTGTGTTGCCCTGTGACAGACTGGCGACCTGTACAGGGTGTACCCCGCCTCTCGCCCAGTGAACGCTGGAGATAGGCACCAGCAACCCCCGCGACCCCATGAGGGATAAGCGGTTTGGAAAATGGATGGATATATATATATAATTTTTTTTTTGTTTGTCTGCACCATCAACACCAAGTCAAATTCCTTGTAAGGGCAACCTTACTTGACAATAAACCTGATTCTGATTCTTTCACTGCCAAATTTTAAAACGCGGCCTAAGACATATTTTTATTCATTGGCTTTTAGAACTGGTTGTACTTGGTTGATGTTACCTTGTTTATTTATCTTGGATTTTATTGTTTTTTTTTTTTTTTTACAGATCTGTTACGCCTTATTTTAGATCTTTGGGCTTTTATTTTTTGGTATGTTCAGCACTTTGTTTCATCTGTGGCTGGTTTAAAGCGCTTTATAAATAAAGTGATCAAAATAATGATGATGATGATAATGATGATGAGTACTTAAGATATTTGCCTTTTTGTTGCAGGCGTGAAGCTGAATGTTGGCTTCACCACCAGGGCCAAAATCAACAGGCTCTTGGATGGTGGGGACATTACTCCACAGCAAGTTGACAAGTTTCGTGAAGCTGCCTTGGCCTTCCTCATCAGTGCTGTAGACTGTGCACTGAATAAGCTGCCTCTCCAAGCATGAAAAGTTTGTTAGACAGAGGCTGGATTGTGACATAGATGATGCCCTCTATTTTCTTGAGAGGTTACAATTTTTTAGAGATGCATTTCTACACTACACTAATACCATATTGAGATCATAATTAATATTTTATGACTTATCCTGTAAAATTACTTGGACCTGGTTTTCTCCTCCTTAGTCGTGGTTTAGAACTGGTTTGGAACTGATTTGTTTGTCTTCAAGTTAAGGCATGATTGGACCTTGTTTAGTCCTAGATTACACTTGAGTAAAATCTACTTTAGTTTTGTTTATGGATCTGGATTAATCCTAGGTGGTAATCCTAAAAGTTCGGATAACAAGCACTGGTTTACTCCATTTTTACTCGTACTTGTCTTCTGCTTTATCCGGGACCGGGGCGCGGGGGCAGCAGTATCTCCAATGCAGAGACTCCCAGACTTCTCTCTCCCCAGACACCTTCTGCAGCTCTACTGGGGGAAACCCAGTCGAGAGACATAATCTCTCCAGCGAGTCCTGGGTCGTCCCTTTGGCCTCCTCCCGGTGGGACATGCCAGGAACACCTCGCAAGAGAGGCGTCCAAGGGTCATCCGGAATAGATGTCCGAGCAACCTCAGCTGGCTCCTCTCGATGTGGAGGAGAAGCGGCTTTAATCTGAGCCTCTACCGGATAACCAAGCTCCTCACTGTCATGGTTGAGTTTTGGTTTGGCTTTGTTTTTCTGTTATTTTCATTTTTCATCTCTTTTGGGTTAGGTTTGACTTTATTTATTGTTAGTTTTCAGTCATCAGTTATTTTCTGTCAATTTTCACTTCACCTCCTCAGCAGTCAGTCACACCTGATAATCATTTACCAGTCAATTAGCCAGACCCTTGTTCCACCTGTGAAGTACTCTATTTAAACCTCCCTCTGCCTTCAGTTCAGCACTGGGCCGTCATCATTCCACACCTCTCCATGCCAGTCCCCGTTTTGCCTTGGAAGCTTTGTTTTGCTCCTGTTGTTAAGGTTAGTCCTGCCAGTCACTCTAAAGACTGTTCGTTCACTGTTTGTTCCTGGAGAGGTTCTGCTCTGTGTCCTGGTGTCTCCAGAGAACTGCTAACTGGACTAGCCATCCTGGAAAGGCTCTGCTCTGTGCCCTGGTGTCTCTCAAGTTCTGCTAACCTGACTAGCCGCCCTGGAGAAGCTCAGCTCTGTGCCCTGGTGTCTCTCAAGTTCTGCTAACCTGACTAGCCGCCCTGGAGAAGCTCAGCTCTGTGCCCTGGTGTCTCTCAAGTTCTGCTAACCTGACTAGCCGCCCTGGTGAAGCTCAGCTCTGTGCCCTGGTGTCTCCAATGAACTGCTAACCTGAGTGCTATGAGGCTTGCTAGCGGAGCAGCACCTAGCAAGTGTGGACTCTCTGTCTCCGGGCCGTCAGCTCCTGTCATCACATTCATCCCTGACCTTCTGCAGTCCTGAACCTCCGGTCTTCATCACTCACCACCCAGCATACTTCCTTCAATAAAAACTCAAACTTTTAGTCCCGTGTGTGCGTCCTGAGTTCATCGGTAAACAAAACCCTGACACTCACTAAGGGAGCACCCAGTCACCCTGCAGAGAAAGCTAAGTTTCAACCGCTTGTATTCTTGTGTTCTTTCAGTCATGATCAAGATTTCATGACCATAGGTGAGGGTAGGAACATAGACCGACCGGTATATCGAGAGCCTTGCCTTGTCACTCTTCAACAGGTCGGTGCAGCGTCTGCAATATAGCAGCAGCCGCACCGATCCGTCTATTCTCCCCTTACTCATTAACGGGAGCCCATGATACCAGAACTCCTCCACTTGAAGCAGAATCTCTCCTCCAACCTGAAGGAAACAGGCCACCTTTTTCTGGTTGAGAACCATGGCCTCGAACTTGGAGGAGCTGATTCTAATTCTGGCTGCGAAATCCACCGGTCCCCAAACCAGATGCCCTCCGGCCCTTGGCTACGCCTAGAAATCCTGTCCAAAAAAGTCATTAACAGGACCAGTGACAAAGGGCAGCCCTGTCGGAGTCCAACACGCACCGGGAATAGGTCCGACTTAATGTGGACCAAACTCCTGCTCCGTTTGTACGGAGATCAGACTGCCCCTCGTAGAGGACCCCCCGACTACATACTCCTAGAGCACCCCCCCCACCCCCCACAGGGCACCACAGAAGCCTTCTGTAGGTCCAATCCATCTGTCTGTTTACGATAAATTATTTCAACTGTAATTTCTTACAATATGTTCCCCCAACCTGCTCCCCTACAATGGGCCACAGGAGCATGACAGCTTATTGGAAGAGTTCCTGGAGTACCAAATGATGCCTTTGCCACCACTGCATAACCTAGACATGGAAAACGTCTGGGCTGAAAAACACAAGGTAACAATAACCAAAAACACAATGGAACTAAGCTCTATTAGATATTTATTTAATTTTATGACTTTTAATATATTCAAATTTTAGAAAAGTATAATTCTGAGCTTATTTCATATGTTTTCTTGGTTCACTCTTTACAGGTGACAGGGGTAAGCCTGTTCCAAAGGCTTTCCACCACTCCAAAGCTGGTTCTTGTGCTACCACCTTCTAATGCAGATGCAGAGAGGGTGTTTTCTCTGGTGGGGCTAAACAAGACCAACACCAGGAACAACTTGGCTCTAGAGGGAACACTCTCCTCAATAATGGCTATAAAGATGGCTAGTCTGGAGCTCTGTTTCAAGTGGGAACCAAACATTGATATTATCATGGCCTCAAAGAAGGCAACAAGAGCTTACAATGATGCTCACAAAAGTTAGATCATTTAGACGAAACATTCCTACATAGTGTTTTGTATTTTTTTGTGTGTGATGTGTTTACAACTCGTTTACATTTGTCAATATTGGTAAGAATGCTTTGGAGACAGGAGAACTGAAAAATAATCTTAAATATTGTGGTGGAGCATAAGGGTCTTTTACAGTTCGAGTGGAGGTTAACTGGTTTTAAGAAGAAAGGTTTTATCTGATTTGGTCCTGCACTGTCACTGTTTGGGCCTGGATAATTCCAGTTAAGTCTAAATTATTGCCTGGTTTGGTCCTGTCTTGGTCTTCAGGCTTACCTTGATTAAGCTTGTGTTATTTGCTGGTTAAATCCTATATTTTGTGGTTTAGGATTTTCTTTAGGACTGGCATAGTTTTATTAATTTTATTCCTTTTTTATCGCAGCAGCGACTCCAGATCGGCTCTTGCTCTCAGCTTGGGATACTGAGTCCTGTGTTGGCTTTTGGCCGCTACACGTTGTCTGGAACCAGCTTCCTGCAACAGCTGAGAGGAATAAACAAAGCTGGTTTTGGCATAGGGATTCTTTGCTCCGGCATCTGACGCAGAAATTAAGACTTAACTCTGATTCGGCCAGCAGTTTTGCCGATGCCAGTCAGGTCCTCCGCTCTGCGTACGACAAGAATTTCCCCTTGTTGCTCCATTGAAGCGAGGGGAGATGAGTTTCACAGAAGGCACCTTTTACCCAGCTTGTGAGTCTTTTGAGCCCCATGAGGCCGCATGGCTGACCTTCAGAGTCCCAGGAAGAAGTGGGAAGAATATGAGGAGTGGTCTAGGCTCATAGCAGGCACCCTGCTAAGAGAGGCTGTCTCTGCGTGGAATTCCTTTGCTTACAACCCATCCCGACGTCTCCCCCATGGTCCATGTTCCCAATTCAATCTGAATTCTAGTCCATGGCTAGATGGCACAACACTGTTAAATCAAGAATAGAATTTAAAATTCTTCTTCCAACATATAAAGCCCTTAATAAACCTCCATCATATATCAGAGCTTTGATTACTTTGAGCTTTGAGGAGTTTCAGTCAGGCTTCAGAGCTCATCATAGCACTGAAACAGCTCTGGTGAAGGTCACCAATGATATTCTCATGGCCTCAGATAATGGACTTGTGTCTATACTTGTCCTGTTAGATCTCAGTGCTGCATTTGATACAGTTGATCACAATATTCTCCTACAAAGACTTGAGCATACTGTAGGGATTAAGGGAAAAGCATTAGGCTGGTTTAAATCTTATCTGTCGGACAGATTCCAGTTTGTTCATGTTAATAATAAATCTTCCTCAAACTCTAGGGTCACTTGTGGAGTACCACAGGGTTCAGTCCTTGGACCAATTCTATTTACTATATATATATGCTTCCGATTGGCAAAATTATCAGACAGCATGGGATTAATTTCCACTGTTATGCTGATGACACTCAGCTATATTTATCCATAAATCCTGATGAATCCAATCAGTTACTTCGACTGCAGTCATGTCTTGATGACATCAAAAGCTGGATGACTTTAAATTTCCTGCATTTAAATTCTGACAAGACAGAAGTTGTAATCTTTGGGCCAGAGTCTTCAAAAAATAAAGTTCTTAATCAATCACTTAATATGGATGGCATTAACTTGGCCTCTGGTAATAAAGTTAAAAATCTTGGTGTTGTTTTCGACCAAGACATGTCATTTAAGTCCCATATTAAACAGATTTCCAGAGTTTCCTTTTTTCACCTCCGGAATATCGCCAAAATTAGAAACATTCTGACCAGGAGTGATGCTGAAAAACTAGTCCATGCATTTGTTACTTCAAGGCTGGACTATTGTAATTCTTTACTATCAGGAAGTCCACAAAATGCAGTTCGAAGTCTTCAGCTGATTCAAAATGCTGCGGCAAGAGTTCTGATGAAAATTAACAAGAGGGATCATATTTCTCCAATTTTAGCTTCCCTTCATTGGCTTCCTGTTAAATCAAGAATAGAATTTAAAATTCTCCTAACGTATAAAGCCCTTAATAATCAAGCTCCATCATATATCAGAGCTCTGATTACCCCGTATGTTCCTAACAGAGCACTTCGCTCTCAGACTGCAGGTCTGCTGGTGGTTCCTAGAGTCTCTAAAAGTAGAATGGGAGGCAGATCCTTTAGCCATCAGGCTCCTCTCCTGTGGAACCAATTCCCAGTTTTGGTCCGTGAGGCAGACACCCTATCTATTTTTAAGACTAATGTTAAAACTTTCCTTTTTGACAAAGCTTATAGTTAGAGTGGCTCATACCCTGAGCTACCTCTATAGTTGTGCTGTGATAGGCCTAGGCTGCTGGAGGACATCAGGGTCTAATTTTCTCACTCTACTGATTTCTACTGTTCTTCAGTCTACTGTTCTCCAGTTTTGCACTGTCGTCATTTCAGCTTTTAACTTTTTGCTCTCTCTCTTTTTCTTCATAGTAGGTACACCTGGTCTGGCGTTCTGTTAACTGTGACATCATCCAGAGAAGACGGCTCACCCGCTACTACCATCTAATGTAGAACAGATTACTAGATCAATGTGTGCTTCTGTGCTTTTTTGTCTCTCTTGTTGTGTCTCTGCTTTGTCTTCTGTAACCCCAGTCGGTCGAGGCCGATGACCGTTCATACTGAGCCCGGTTCTGCCGGAGGTTTTCCTTCCCGTTAATGGGGAGTTTTTCTTCCCACTGTCGCTTCATGCTTGCTCAGTATGAGGGATTGCAGCAAAGCCATGTACAATGCAGACGACTCTCCCTGTGGCTCTACGGTTCCCCAGGAGTGAATGCTGCTTGTCGGGACTTTGATGCAATCAACTGGTTTCCTTATATAGGACATTTTTGACCAATCTGTATAATCTGACCCAATCTGTATAATATGATTGAACTTGATTTTGTAAAGTGCCTTGAGATGACATGTTTCATGATTTGGCGCTATATAAATAAAATTGAATTGAATTGAATTACCCCATATGTTCCTAACAGAGCACTTCGCTCTCAGACTGCAGGTCTACTGGTGGTTCCTAGAGTCTCTAGAAGTAGAATGGGAGGCAGATCTTTTAGTTATCAGTCTCCTCTCCTGTGGAACAAGCTCCCAGATTCGGTCCGTGAGGCAGACACACAATCTACTTTTAAGACTAGGCTCAAAACGTTCCTTTTTGACAAAGCTTGTAGTTGGAGTGGCTTAGGTTCCTTTGAGCTATCACTGTAGTTATGCTGCTATAGGCTTAGGCTGCTGGATGACATGTGGGTCTATTTTCCTCACTCTGCTGAGTTCTCCTACTCTTCTCCAATTTGAATTGTTTGTCATTTCAACTTTTAGTTATTTTTTTCTCTTCATAGTAGGTATACCTGGTCTGGCGTTCTGTTAGCGTGACAACATCCAGGGGAGGCAGATCATCTACCACTAACCTCAAATATAGAAAGGATTCCTGGATCAATGTGTGCTTCTTCTTGTCTCTACTCTGTTTTCCCTAACCCCCAATCGGTCGAAGCAGATGACCGGTCACACTGAGCCTGGTTCTGCTGGTGGTTTTCCTCCTTGCTAAAGGGGAGTTTTCCTCTCCACTGTCACTTCATGCATGCTCAGTGTGAGGGATTGCTGCAAAGCCATCAACAATGCAGAAGACTGTCCCTGTGGCTCTACGTTCTTTCAGGAGGAGTGAATGCTGCTTGTCAAGACTTGATGCAATCTACTGGGTTTGCTCAGATAGGAAACTTTTTGACCAATCCATCTGATTTGATTGAATTTAACTTTGTAAAGTGCCTTGAGATGATGTGTTGTGAATTGGCACTATATAAATAAAATTGAACTTAACTACCTGAGCACATGTCCAACACAGAAAACCTAACACGAGCAGAAACAATTCTTTCTAAACAAATTCAACAGTTAAAACTCTAGATCATAATTTTACAAAGTGTCAGGGTTCTGTTTTGGCTTGAACAACTTCTAGACTTTTCCAGCCCAGTTGCCACCAGTCTCCACTCCAAGCCTGATCACTGCCACCTCTAATTAAGCTAGACTCTGTCCACCTGCCTATTTTTTCCCCCCCCCCCCCCCCCCCGGCTCCACAGCACAGCACTCACGGTTCTCCTGCTCCAGTCTGGTACAGCCCTCTGGTTTCCATTATCCACAACAAATCATCTTTCAATAAAATTCTTAATCGTATCTCTGTGGGGGGTTGAATCCGGGTTAAACAAACTCAGTTTCTGACACAAAGCAAATTTATTAAAAAAGTAAACAGTAAATGATCAAACCCTTCTTGGCTCAAATAACTCCCTTCCAAGAATATTAGGTAGACCCAGGTTCAGCCTCATGCGTCATTGAGATATATTTTCCTCTGGGGTAATTAGGGTCTCCATCAGCACCTTAAAATATCAGACTGGATCTGCATCCTTATAGCAGATATTTCTTATCAGGGTTCTCATGCTAAAGAAATAAGCTGAAGACAGTTTAAGCAACCACCTTTCTCCACTGGAAGACTTAATTCTTACTAGATTCAAATCTTTTTGATACCATGCTAGCTCACATAAGCAGAACACCAATTAGGTTAAAATAAGTTGAATAAATCTTAGTACGATGCAGTGTTTTGAAATACTACATAAGTTGAACTCGAGTCATCTCTACACTTTTAACTTTAAGAGATGCGTTTCAGAAGATTGGCAAGAATACTGTTTAAGGTTATTCTCCATAATTCAAGTTACCCTTTTCAATTTCTTGAATGTGGGTGTGACACACAGAAGTGAGAGAATGTGTTGTTGCCAACAGCTTGGGTTCTTGTTGGTACAGGACTCACATGTAACTGTTGGCCTCCTCTGATCCCACTGGAGGGGATCATTTGCAGAGTCTTTTTCATCCTGGGTATTCTCTAACATGAAAGGTTTTTGTGTTTTTTCAATTCTAATTTGAAATCCTCTAAGATCAATTAGCTGAGCAGGCTGTAACTTTATTTACCATTTGTTTACCCCCCCCCCCACAAATCAACTTCCAGGACGCCTCAGAGTCCTGGAGGTGTACACCATGTTTTTTCTGGATCGACCAATTTTACTTGGATTTTTCAAATAGGATTACACAAACAGGACTGAACCCCACACTATTATTTTGAACATACGCATTTTAATGAATTATTCTGTTATGCAGAATGATTAGCATGTCTGTCATGACTGTTTTTTCATTTCTTCTACTGCACCTACTAGTAAATTATTTGCCCTGTAGAAATAGAATTTCTATCAAATACAGTGGTGAATTTGTTCGTGGATGTTGGACAGCTCTCAATTTGGCACAACTTTATCTGCCAAATACCTTCAAATCAGCATTCCTTCTTGGGGCTAAACCTTAACGTACAGGGGTTGGACAATGAATCACCTCTCATTTTAGTGTGGGAGGTTTCATGGCTAAATTAGACCAGCCTGGTGGCCAATCTTCATTAATTGCACATTGAACCATTAAGAGCAGAGTGTGAAGGTCCAATTAGCAGGGTAAGAGCACAGTGTTGCTCAAAATATTGCAATGCGCACAACATTATGGGTGACATACCAGAGTTCAAAAGAGGACAAATTGTTGGTACACGTCTTGCTGGCGCATCTGTGACCAAGACAGCAAGTCTTTGTGATGTATCAAGAGCCACGGTATCCAGGGTAATGTCAGCATACCACCAAGAAGAACGAACTTCATCCAACAGGATTAACTGTGGACATAAGAGGAAGCTGTCTGAAAGGGATGTTCGGGTGCTAACCCGGATTGTATCCAAAAAACAAAACCACGGCTCCCTAAATCACGGCAGAATTAAATGTGCACCTCAACTCTCCTATTTCCACCAAAACTGTCCGTCGGGAGCTTCACAGGGCCGGGCTGCTATAGCCAAACCTTTGGTCACTCGTGTCAATGCCAAACGTCGGTTTCAATGGTGCAAGGAGCGCAAATCTTGGGCTGTGGACAATTTGAAACATGTATTGTTCTCTGATGAGTCCACCTTTACTGTTTTCCCCACATCCGGGAGAGTTACGGTGTGGAGAAGACCCAAAGAAGCGTACCACCCAGACTGTTGCGTGCCCAGAGTGAAGCATGGGGGTGGATCAGTGATGGTTTGGGCTGCCATATCATGGCATTCCCTTGGCCCCATACTTGTGCTAGATGGGCGCGTCACTGCCAAGGACTACCGAACCATTCTGGAGGACCATGTGCATCCAATGGTTCAAACATTGTATCCTGAAGGAGGTGCCGTGTATCAGGATGACAATGCACCAATACACACAGCAAGACTGGTGAAAGATTGGTTTGATGAACATGAAAGTGAAGTTGAACATCTCCCATGGCCTGCACAGTCACCAAATCTAAATATTGAGCCACTTAGGGGTGTTTTGGAGGAGCGAGTCAGGAAACATTTTCCTCCACTAGCATCACGTCGTGACCTGGCCACAATCCTGCAAGAACAATGGCTTAAAATCCTTCTGACCACTGTGCAGGACTTGTATATGTCATTACCAAGAGGAATTGACGCTGTATTGGCCGCAAAAGGAGGCCCTACACCATACTAATAAATTATTGTGGTCTAAAACCAGGTGTTTCATATTCATTGTCCAACCCCTGTAGATTCAAGAAGACAGCTGTGCGGTTCCACTGTATGTTACGGAAGATCATGTACTAACCACCGCTTTATGGTTCATCTAAAGCAAGGGTCTCCATCTTCACTCCTCAAGAGCTACTATCCAGTAACTGTTGGATGCATCCTTTCTCTAACAAGTGTGCACAGATCAGTTTGAATACTGATGATGGAATTTAGCCATTTGATTCAAGTTATTTTGGAGAAGGGGTGCATCTAAAAGTTGATGGATCGTTGCTCTGAGGACTGGATTTGGGCCACCTTGGCGTAAAGCAAGAACAGTGAATTGTTGGATACTTACATCTTGAATCCTCTGTTGAACTATTAAGGTCCAACTTAAGACCTAATCCTTCATTGTACATTTAAAATAACGGCAACTAATTTTCTCAAACAAATCACATTTTAATTGAAATGAGAACTCAGAACACATTAAAAAGCATGCAAACAACTCAAGTTAAACTCAGACTCACGTCAACTGCCACTAATAAAAACATTCAGCAAACAACTAACATGCAGAAGAAAACAAACATGCAGAGAGGAACAAATGGAAACTTTTTTTTTTTTAACCAAAACACAACGCCACCTTTACTATTTAGGCAGCCTGCTGGTTTTAAAAGATCTCCAGCAGCTGCTGGGCAGCAGCCATCTGAGCCTGCTTATGCTGGATCCTGGCAGGACGACCCTCCATCTGAAGGTTGTGCTGATCCCACAGGTTGTGGAACCTGTAGGAAAAATGACTGTAGTCATGTGGTGTGGACAGACCAATGCAGCTCATAGAACAGCTGGCCAAACCCGTTCACCTCACATACCTTAGGGAAGAGAGGGTCCCCGTAGACGCTGCACACACCATGTGTTGCTGGGAGTTCGGGGAGGAAGAGAGGGGGAAAGGCGACTGTGGGTGCCTGGGGAAGAGTGGTTCCCCAACTGCTCTGCAAAACCCCTGGGATACGCGTGGTGGGACGGGCAGGTGCTGCCTCAGGGCTGAAGGCTGTGTCATATGCTGGCGATCGGGCATAAAGCACGGCTGCGGCAGAATCCTTGGAGCTTTTCGAGAAACCCATGTCAGTTTTCGCTTCAGGTTCTCTTCTGGATCCCAAATGACGGTCACCTCCAGTGAAAATCGCTTTCTGAATTCTAGACAAAATACATATTTAAAGCTGAAAAGAGACCTCTCCATCTCATTAAGAAAAACACCTAGAATTCCTTAAAAAGTATTTATATGCCTTTAACTTGTTAAAATCACAAACTTTTATTGTATTTTGTTAGGATTTTACGTGATAGACCAACCCAAAGTAAGCGATAATTAGAAAGTTGAAGGCAAATGATATTGTTTTAGTTTTACAAATAATATCAATGGTTGCTCAGTGGAGGAGCCTCATAGATCCACAGCTCTGGTGAGAGAATGTGTTGACAGTTAAATTATTAGTTGGATTTGTGGCAAGAGTATAACACATGTAAAGTTTGCCACACATCCTGCAGGGGGCACTGTAGACATGAAGCAGTTTGCTTTACACATTGGCAAAACCTGTATTGGAGAACTAAACACCATCATCCTGTATGCACCACCATTATAGACATATATAAAGAGTAGACCCCGCATCGGCCGCTCTCGCCTATAGGCGCTGACGAGATTTAGGGGCGCCACCTTGGGGCGGTCAACAACTCCGCTCAGTGTAATGTTTTACTCGCTGATTATTGAACTAATTTTCACGTTGTTTTTTTTTACTTTAAAGCTATAGCTATCATAACAAACGGTTCAGTGCATTTAAATATTCTTAGTGTGGTTAAAAGTGGTTAAAATATATATATATTTTTTTTTCGCTAATGTCTAACAAAGCTCTGATGCCTTCACAGAGCGATAGATAGATAGATAGATAGATAGATAATAAGTCAAAGGGAAGCCCCGCATGGGATAACTTAAAACGGGATTTATTTAACAAAAATCATAACTGGTTGGAGAAGAGAGGGAAAGAGAGAAGTAGGTGGCAGAGAGAGAGAAAGAATGAGCTGAGCTCCTCCGAGCTGCCTCCAGCTGGGGTTGATCATCTGGTGCTTGGGCTGGAGCGGAGTTTGTGCTTGCGCTGTCAAGTGAGGAAGCTTGCTGCCGTCAGTCTGGCCAGCTGCCGCCACTTCATATACATATATATACATATATATATATATATATACATATATATATATACATATATATACACATATACATACACATATACATACATATATATATATATATCTATATATATATATATATATCTATATATATATATATATATATATATAGAATAATATATTCATTGGTGAATATTTTATTCACCAATGTCTAAAGCTCTGATGCCTTTATGGACTAGATGCAATTTTGGAGACTAAGTCACAAAAACTTGGACGTGTAGACCTGTATCTCTCTGTCTAATATTAGAAAAATCACATTCTAATATAAACAATATCTTTTAATCTTACTTGTGAAAAGTTATCCCTCGAGCCCTGACGTCAATAGTCCGTCGATTTAAACAAAAATACGCCGCCCAGTGCTGAGATATCAGTGTGTTCAGCTTGAATCAGCAGGTTAGGGTAGCAGGTCGACCGCCCCAAGATAGCGGCCGTAATTCTGTAGAGAAGACTTGGGGCTAGGTGGATGTCCACCTTCGAGCAGGACAACAAACCTAAACATGCAGCCAGAGCTACAATGGATTAGATCAAAGCATCTTTATGCGTTAATTATTATTCATTCATTCATTAAAAACATAAATGAATGACCATTCAAAGATGCTGCCCATCCATTCCCCTATTTTGCAAAGAAGAATGGACAGAACCTAGCAAAGACATAAGCCAAAAGACTTGCAGCTGCAAAACCCCTTGCAACAAAAGGTGATTCTACAAAGTATTGTGTCAGGGGGACAGAACAGAGAAAAATTTACTGATTTGTTTGTCAATAAAAACTCCTAAAAACCATGTATCATTTTCTACCAGGTTTGACACTTAGTCTACCTGGATGGTCTCTGCTTCAGAGACATTTCAGGTTGTCTGTGAAGGTTTGACCCATCTGAGTTTTTCCCTTTTCTCTGGCTCCAGGCTGAGCCACCGATGCACCTGAAAATCCTCAGGATCCTGTTGTGAATTTTATTTCCATAACCTTTATGATGGTTGTGTTATTGTAACTGCAACTTAAATTTTTTTGGTATGCGTGTTCTGGTCATTTGAGCATGATTAAACATGATACATCTCTCCGTCAGGAAAAGTTGTTTATGAAATTCACCTGCAAAAATGAATGGAAAACCAGGAAAAGGGGACCTGTCCTGACGGGACACACTTCGTGGGATACACCCTAGATTCCTGGAACAGGTGGAAAATGTTGTGCCTCTTAATTTTGTCAGTCAAGGACGTTGAAAACATATATACATGTTTGGATTCATGATACCCGGATTTTCTCTATTTGGATACGGAGGTTATTTGATGTATCTGCAAGTTCAGAGGATGTTGGTGGCAATTATGGCCATAATCAGGCTGCCGGCCGCATTTAATGCGCTAACTAAGGCTGTGAACGAACAGAACCGTAAGTTGGCTGCGGTGGCTGAACTCAGAGGATAATCATTATTGGAAAAATCAAGCTTGAAATCAACACGATCAATACATATAGGTCAATTCATCTTATTACTATTAATCACAGTTCTGCTCTAAAAACGATCGTAACATTTCTTCACGAACAAAGTCGAATTTTATGATAAAAATACAAGGTTTGAATTTGAAATTGCATTTACATGTTGAATTTATTTCAGTCATATCGCTGTTGAAATCTCTTATCTCAGTTTAATTTCACTTGCACTCATCACAAACACGATATATCAGTGAGGATTCTAGAGACGAACACATTGTCGTATACAAACCTGGCGTAGTCGCCAGTCGAAGTCGCCCGTGACTTTTTGAAAGGTGATCCACGCAGCCAAGGATCGAATTATTTATAATTATTTATAGTAAAATAGTCACAATTTCAACCTGATCACATGTTTAATACCATCCTCAAAGTTTTTTTTTTTTAAGATAAAAGTAGAACACAGTCTTCTTAAAATCTTAAAATGCCTACCAGTTGGCATAGATGGGCGAGCAAAGCCTGCCTTCTGAGCCTCCTGCTGCACCAATCTTCTCCTTGCTCGGCTTTGCCTCCTTTATTGCACCACCTCCTCTTCAGCCTGCTGGTAAAGCTGACTAATGATCGAAGCAACAGCAATATTGCTCATTTTGCTTCTACAAAGTGCTGATTTTTTTCTAAAAGATTTAATCGCCTCTATAACTACGACCAGTACAACTCCCAACAAAGAAATTCCCGCTATTGCCGGTCTTATACCATCAGTTCTGTAATTTTTTAGGCTTTTTAGAAATTAAAAATGTATTTTTTAAATGTTTTCAATAAAAGGTATGATGGTGTAGTGCAGGGGTTCCCAAACTTTTTTAGCCGCGCACCCCCTTCCATGTCCCAGCCGGGTTGACGCTAACCTGACTCTAGCCAGATGTATTTCGCTCCACCTAGCTCCACTCACATCCATCTGGGACCTCTCCATAGGAATTGCCTTTTTTGAAGGCTGGGCCTTATCGAAAATCCTTGCATATGATTGGATATGCCACTTGTCTGTCATCTTTATCGACGCGCTATTATAACCACTCACACGAAGCTAACCCGTGACGCTGTGAGAGCGACGCAGGAAAAAACTTTTATTTTTATTTTTATTTTTTTAAATGTGTTTGTGGCTCTAGAGCCACAAAGCTTCGCCGGTCGGAGTCGATCCCAGGCCGACCGCGTCAAGGACTAAAGGCCTCCTAATATGGTTCGCGCTAACTGGGCGCCACCGCGGGCGCGCCCCGGAAAACAAAGCTTGCCAAATCCTGTCGGGAGAAGGGGAAAAACATCGTTTCCACCAACAAAAGCCTTCAGAGCCGTTCTTTGATGTTCTTTCAATAAAACAATATTAGGTAGATTGGACAACACGGAAGAAATAGCAGCATCATGCTTGCTTCCTGGATGTGAGCCGCCATTGCTTTCTGAATCAAAACAGTCTCACGTCACGATTGCTTCTCCACTACATCACATCTATGAAACTCCAGCCCTGCGTCCTGATTGGCTTGACAATAAAATTGGTTGGAGAAATCACTCTCTATGGGAGCTGTCCCAGATGGATGTGAGTGAAGCTAGGCGGAGCGATATGAATCTGGCTAGAGTCAGGTTAGTTTGACGCACCCCCAAGATTGATTATATACTGGGTGCGATTTGCTGGGGGGGATTTACCCCCCCTCTGTTTGTGACGTCCCCCCCTCTGGTCATTCATGTTTTATCCCTGGGGGGGATACGTATTCCTACCCCCCTCTGGTCTGAATAAGTAATATTATGGATTTTTAAGAATGTATATAAATTAGGGCTGTCAGTTTTAACGCGTTAACTTTGTTAGACCACAACGCCGACATTTATTTTTGTTGTCGTCGTTAATTGCGCGTCAAAACACACACACCGTTCCCTAATGTTTTTTCCCCGCAGCGCTCTCCGCACTGTGTTACTTTTATCCTCGGCGCTTTCCGTAGTTTCAAAAGCCCTAGCAAAACAGACCCGCCCTCACTGTTGCACAGGCTGTTTATTTCATGCGACTTTGGGCTTGTTTTATTCTAAAGGCGCTTGTAAATTTTATGAGTCACGGGTTGCGGTTTTTTTGCGCACGTTTCCGAAAGTGAAATCGCTTATTTGGGCTCTAAAATAAGTGATGAAACAGCAGTTATTAAGAGACCTGCCTGCACTAGACACTTTGTATCCAGCTGAAATATCCCTCCTCCATAGGAGCCGACGGTAGTAAAGGCAGAGCAACTCTGCACGTATTTTCTGCAGTTTACAGTGCAATAAGTGGTGATAACTGCTGAAAGTAGATTGCTCAAAATGGTGATCTGCACCAAGTAGAGATTGGTTCTGAAGATAAGTTTTTAAACATGCTGATAACATTGCAGAAACCCAACCCATAAACCGTACTTTAATGCTTATGAATTTGTTTTCTCTGTATTTGACAAACTAAGGCTGGATTACGTTGCCAAAAGAAGTTCCTGGAGTTACTAAACAGTCTCTTTCAGGGTACTAAGCTCCTGCCCAGTTGCAAGCAAAGTGTAAGACTGGAATGACCTGGAAATTTAAAAACCTTTTTCCAGGCTTAAACTGTATAAATATGGATATAAACAGCAAGCAAAAATATTCAAAGAAATTATTGTTGTTGGTGTGAAAGCATCCACAGCACAAACAATGAAAACGTATGATTTTATTGAAATGTAAAATTTTTATTAATTTATATGTATATGCTTAATACCATGTCTATCTTTGTTTAAGAGGCAAAAAAAAATATATCGGCATGAAAATAGGCATTTACAAATTTAATTACACATTATGTAAATATCAGGGCGTCATGATTAGTCATTTAGCCATTATAGTCCAGAGTTTAACATTTGGCACTAGGATGTTTTCATTCCAATTCTCAAAAGTGCTTGAAAAGTAACAAAATAAAAATATTTTTTGTACAAGCATTTATTTTATTAGTGTCATTTATTGCAAAATTGCATATTGAAATGCCCAAACAGGCTACTACACTTTCAGAAATAAAAGGATAAAACGTGCGATTAATTTGCAATTAATCTCGAGTTAACTATCGAAATTATGTGATTAATCGATTCAAATTAAAATTTTTAATCTTTTGACAGCCCTAATATAAATGCATGTCAAGCGTCCTTCACATTTGTTAATTAAATTTGTCTGTTTTTAAAGAGTATTAATACGTTTACTGCTTGAAGCGATTGAAGTAAACTAATACCCACTCCCGAGTCCAAACAGTAGATGGCGCAAGTTTAAAAACAATAGTCTAACCTACTGGATCTAGCTAGCTACCTGAAAGAGCAGCTGCTAGCTAACCAAGTAATGAATGAGAACGTGTGGCAGCATGAACGTCAACATATGACAAGTATTTTGTTATATTTCGGCCCGAAAAATCAACAGAAAAGGTCAAGAGTAGATGACGGGACAAACAGCCATGGTAATGTTAGAGTACAAACTTTTTGTGGATGATGAAGATTTGCAGGCAGCGTCACAAGACAAGAAGCAGCAGCAGCCGATTCTCCACCCTCCCGCCCAGGACAGGTTGCATGCTGTCTCGAGCCAGATAGCACGCAGGCCACTTATGCTCATTTATAAAACACTTGAAATGACCCCCCCCCCCCCAGATTTTTTTTTTTTTTTTTTTACACACACACACACACGCGGGTTGGACAATGAAACTGAAAACACCTGGTTCTAGACCACAATAATTTATTAGTATGGTGTAGGGCCTCCTTTTGCGGCCAATACAGCGTCAATTTGTCTTGGGAATGACATATACAAGTCCTGCACAGTGGTCAGAGCGATTTTAAGCCATTCTTGCAGGATTGTGGCCAGGTCACGACGTAATGCTAGTGGAGGAAGATGTTTCCTGACTCGCTCCTCCAAAACACCCCTAAGTGGCTCAATATTTAGATTTGGTGACTGTGCAGGCCATGGGAGATGTTCAACTTCCCTTTCATGTTCATCAAACCAATCTTTCACCAGTCTTGCTGTGTGTATTGGTGCATTGTCATTCTGATACACAGCACCTCCTTCAGGATACAATGTTTGAACCATTGGAGGCACATGGTCCTCCAGAATGGTTCGGTAGTCCTTGGCAGTGACGCGCCCATCTAGCACAAGTATGGGGCCAAGGGAATGCCATGATATGGCAGCCCAAACCATCACTGATCCACCCCCATGCTTCACTCTGGGCACGCAACAGTCTGGGTGGTACGCTTCTTTGGGGCTTCTCCACACCGTAACTCTCCCAGATGTGGGGAAACAGTAAAGGTGGACTCAGAGAACAATACATGTTTCAAATTGTCCACAGCCCAAGATTTGCACTCCTTGTACCATTGAAACAGACGTTTGGCATTGGCACGAGTGACCAAAGGTTTGGCTATAGCAGCCCAGCCGTGGATATTGACCCTGTGGAGCTCCCAACGGACAGTTTTGGTGGAAAAAGGAAGTTGAGGTGCACATTTAATTCTGCCGTGATATGGGGAGCCGTGGTTTTATGTTTTTAGGACACAATCCGGGATAGCACCCGAACATCCCTTTCAGACAGCTTCCTCTTGCGTCCACAGTTAATCCTGTTGGATGTAGTTCGTCCGTCTTGGTGGTATGCTAACATTACCCTGGCTCTTGATACATCACAAAGACTTGCTGTCTTGGTCACAGATGCGCCAGCAAGACGTGCACCAACAATTTGCCCTCTTTTGAACTCTGGTATGTCACCCATAATGTTGTGTGCATTGCAATAACATACATACATACACACACACATGCCCGGTGAATGCTGGAGACACTAGCAACCCCGCGTAGAAGATTTCTTCTAAATAAATACAGTTTATTACCATTTTCGTGTTAATACTGTATCGTTCCGTTATGACACCCAAGCACCAGACAATGTTTTGCTGCTAACACTTTATTTTAGGACGAACAGGACGGGACAGCTTTCACTCCGCCGGTCCCCCGAATCACGACTCCTCTCCCTGGAAGCCACACATTTCTTCCGGTATGACCCCAAAGCGCAAGTGTGGAACAGTAAGGAACAGTAAGTGTGCAACAGCATTTAGCAATAAAGTCTAATAAGGATCATTACAATACATTTTTTATTTAATTAACAGTGTTTTGAGTTTTACAAAAGAAATGCTTATTTACACATCCTTATTGTGTGTGGGGGGGGAACACGGTCAGACGCCATTACAGTTTTCGCCTCGCGCACCCCCTAGTGGCAGCTCGCACGCACCACACTTTGGGAAACCCTGGTGTAGTGTATTATATATGTAGTGTATATAATAGTTTTGAATGTTAAAAGAAACGCAAAAGAACTGTGGGTGTACTCACAGTTCGGTGAGTGTACTCACGTTCTCGTGAAATGGCGTAGTTGTCGCCGTGACTCACACGGCGACAACCACGCCTCAAATGTAAACCCTCTGCTGAAATGTTGTCTTGTCATATGTTGCTTTTCTCGTGCTGAGGTTCTTCGATATCTCAATCTGTACTCTTTCTTTAAGGGTCCTGGGCAGTTTGGAAGAATGCGCCAAACGGCTGCATTCTTTGGCAACACAACACCTAAGTCAACCATTCCCCCCAAATGTATGTGTTGGAGAGTTGTACTGGAACTGTAATTTCGATTACAATGCAAATTGTAGTTGACAATAAAGATTGATTGATTGAAAATGGCTCTTTAAAGGTTTGCACGTGGTTTTCCACCAATAACCACGCTTAATTTGAACGGGTCACAGAACAACTGACCAATGAGAAGTAAGTCTCGTGCCAGATGACCGTACTCCAAGATTTCGCTGGAAAACAATGGTAGCCATGTCGAATGACAAACAGGCTGTGGAATTTGATGGGGGAAAATAGAAACACCCTAGATTTGAAAATCAGTATAGCCGCGCTGAGCAATATGTATAGCGGTGCTGCGCCCTTATTCCATCCTCTGAGGAGAACCCTGCCTTATGTAGCTTCATATTAATAAATGAAACACTAAAATAAGCTGAATGATAACTTAAATAATATCTGACTGAATTATAACTGTGTTCAACTTGTGTTGCAACAGTGTTGCAGTAGAATCAAAACCAACTTCCCCTATTCACACATACTCCGTCCGTGCATTCTCCGTTACATTACAAATAAAAGATGTAATCAATCGGGCATTTCCCACAGGCTCCGTGGTTCTGCGACTTTACAGTTAACCCTCCTCCAAAATACAGATCAAGTCTATTTGTGATGGGTGACAGAGCGAAACGCGTCAATTTCTAAAAACCAGACGAGCCAGACAGGAAGTCGTATGCAGGAAGTGCAAAGTGGATCCAGTGTAATTTCATAACAAGGAGGGAGGGGGGTGTGGCTGTCTGTATGCATGAACAGATAAAGTTTGGATTGCTGCGCGACATTTTGCGATGAAAAGACGGAAAACACAAGGAGTATAGTCAGTGCAGTTGGGCGGTTGCAAAGATTTTTCATCCACTTATCTTTCCATTAATATCACAGAATACAGTTTTATATGAGCACTCAGCTTTGGTCTCTCTTCATCTTTCTCTTATTTATCAATTTTTCTGTCTCTTTTAATGTTTCTGTCCATCATGTATCTTTTACATGGTTGTATTTTATACATGGTTATATTTTGAAGGCTACCTGCCTCGCTTACTTCTTACTTCTCGATAGCAATATTTCTTTGCAGTCTCACTCATCTAAAACTTAATTTTGTATCAAAGAAAATCTAATTTATAAAACTTTTTTGTGCTCTGCTTTCGGCCTTAACTGCTTAGAGCCGCAAGATCAATCTGAATACCCTCAATAAAAGCTTTTAACTCCTGCTCCTTGATCTTTCATTGGGTCAACAGTAAGAACTCCATCGTGGGAAGGAAAGGAGCTTCAAACTGCTGTGCCGAATTCGGACAGCCTTTAACTCCGTCATTACGTGATGATAACACACAAGGATGATGCGAGTCAAGTCCGGGCCTACAGCCTTCCGAAAATGAACTACAAAGTGCGCAACCACTTCTCTCCGGACATTTTCGTTGATTTCCATGAGGAGGCTGTGCTGATACGTCATTCGTAATACATTGCTGATTATGGCAACTAGTCGTTGCAGCTCTACACAACTTTAGTTTATCACTTAACCTTCCACAAAAAACACATTGCATGTTGTGGCAGGAAAGAGACAGTGGATATGTTCAATTTTAAATCATAAAAAAGACAAGAATTTCTACTTTATTCATCAGTCAGCTCCATTCAACATTCCTTACCACTCTCCAGTTCCTTCTTGGCCATGGATGCAGTATAATGGGATGAGAAGGCAACAACGGCAGACACCCCCTTGATTCTAGACCCGGCCTTCAGAGACACCCTTTCCACACAGTCCACCAGCCTTCGCAGCACCTTGTACATGCAACACATCAACATTTTTTAATCACTCTGTTACCATCGCCTACTACTATAAGCTGAGCAGGTTTGCTGGTTGGAGTTCACTGTCTCAAGTAATAGCAATGCTTTTCATCTAATGTTTGTTAACTGCTTTGAGCTTCATTAGTTTGTGTTCCTTTGTTGAAATCAGAATCATGTTAAATTATTTTTAATCAATATTGATACGCATACTGACATTAATACTTGCAAAGATCATGCAGTTAATCAAGACAAGTTGAAATGTTCTATATTTTTATCACATCTGGACAGTAGGATGGGCAATTATCCTACTGTTTATCAATAATGGGGAGACGATTTCTGACGAGCATTATGATATACTAGGATAATGATTCTCATATTTGCTAATCTTTTAAGGGGCCTATATAATGAGAAATCAACTTTGAGCTTTTAACTATGTTATGATACTATTCCTTCATCAAAATAACACCCAAAGTGGTATTTTACTTGATTGATGCATGTCTAAGTAATCCTTGCGAATTCTGCTTTCTGAGCAGCAGCCCCTCTCTGTCCTGGAAAACGAGTGGCCATGACTGGTCTAAGTGGCTGTTAATTACCTCTAAGAACAACTTTTCATTAAAAAAAAATTAATACCAAAAATGCCAACATGGGCTAAATGTCCATGTCGGTATTTTCAGTCGTAAATTTTGGTGGTAGTAAATTTTCTGTTTTTTGTCCAGGCCTAGTTGAACACATACCAAATATTGTTAATTAAGCAAATTTGACCTTATTCCAAATCCTTCAAGGTAACCATTGATTCTCTAAATTAAACCTCCCCACAGAACTTTAAAATCATTAAAACACATTTACATTTATTTCTCCTTTTGTTCTGATTAGCTTCCCTTAACCCTAATTTTGCTTAAATGTGTTTGACCACATCATAATTACTTTTAATAAATTCTTACATTTATAAAAAAGTTGTCATTTATTCCATGTGTGCAGAATTTGCTGTTACAGAATGCTACAGTTTGAATCCCTCTTTCAACTGTTGTCCTAATCATTAACTGCACAACAATTTGAATGAAGATTTTTGATCACTGCATCCCTGCTGTTCAGTTGTAAAAGCACAACTAGCAATGTAGGAAAAGCTGGACATTTTAAACAACGATCACAATGAGTCAAACTGTATATGTGAAGCAGTCTCTTCTAGCAATACTTGAGAGCTTCTCATCCTCCTCCTCAGTCAGTTAATATAAACCATTTAATTCTTAACAAACATGGCACAGACCAACCCTACCTGCATCAGGACTTCCTGGTCACTGGTGGGTGGCAAATTTTGAATACAAAGGCATCGCTTCTCTGTGCTCTGGCGGACACAGATGTTCCAATTGGGTTCCAGCGTGTACCCATTCAGCTTGCTGATGGCCTCAGAGGCAAGGGCCGGTGTGCCATATTTGGCATAGGCAAAGCCCCGGTTCTGGCCGCTGAAGTTCATCATGAGGCGGAACTCCCAGAGAGGTCCCACAGAGCTGAACAGGGGGATGAGCACATCCTCATAGGTGTCCCGTGGGATGTGGCCGATGAAGACCTCACAGCGTTCACCTGGGGTGGGACCATCCCACACTAAATCATGAAGACAAGACAGGAGGAGTTTATGAAGCTCAATGGGTAGCTGTAGATTGACTGATGCACTTTCTCTGCCCAGGCTAAACATTAAGATTAGAATCATTTAGCTACATTACAGGTGGAGCTGCACATACTTGAAGAATCCATAAAAGTTGGGTTAACTAAAGGAGGTTACACAGAGTGGAGAATGTGATCCAAGTTAAATTAATTTTTAGAACAGTTCATGGCAGAGGATCACTCCTGACTACAGTGCACAGTATTAGAAAATGTTAGGATAACGCTACTGGTAAATATTGCGACCTTTAGCTTTGTGGACACCATCTGTATCAGGTGTGGCCATCGACTGTAGTTTGACTTGTTGAACAGTTTAACAGGCTGAATATTATATTGACAGGCAAGAAGCTAATTCATTACAATAGTAAGATATTGACCAATAATTATCACACTGCAAAACATCCTGTGACAATATCATTACACCAGCTGACATATACACAGTATATTGTGCAACCACACTCCTGATGACAGAGGAACAAGCAAACTGGCCCTTTTCCGATATACCAATTCTAGCTAGTTTTTCAGAGGTTAAATTAAAGCCAGTATGAGAAACAGTGTGTCTGTTAGAGAATACATATAAAAAAGTACCAGAATGCCTTGGATTTATAAGTTCATCACAGCAGATATTCACCACTAACCAAGGGAATTCAATATGATGCTGTGACTTCAACAGGACTTGGTTAATTTTCATTATAAAGATTAATCAATATGCATTTGGTATGTTTACTGCAAAACAAGTCAAATATCATCCAAGTCCAGAAGTAAAAATGTTAATTACTCCTTGAGGTTTTCCATCTAAAACAGAAGTCTTTGATGTGGGGGTCGTGGAAGTAGGAGGGATTTAGTCCCGACCCCACTCTTGCCAACCCCCAGGCTTGTAAACCCACTCTGTTACATGGAAAAAAAAAAGAAAACCTATGACAGACAATAGAATATTCTTCCTTATTGACATGTTTACCTTATTTGTATGATTAACTGTACATTTATTTTTTATTTTTTTTTTACATTATACAGTCCTCACTTTTACATAAATTTTTTTCAGAAGTGTAAACGTCACTTCAGATATTTTTGTATTAATTTAATAGATGGTAAAGATGTACACACTTTAGTTGTTTACCTTCAGTCCCCATGCAAAGGAAGGAACAATATCCCCTGCAAATGGCATGAGAAACATGTTTTGGTCCATACCTCAATTGATGATAGCTGATTATTACCGTATTATTTCTTCCTTCCTCCATTCCATTCCTCTATGTTGTAGCTGCAGTTTGTTTTTGACATAATTTCCTTAATCTGTATGCATCAAAATTCTTGTCATTTAATTTAACGAGTGTCCTGGTGCGTAGCTGCTCATGACATGGAGTACTGCTGCATGTTCACTGACAGCCGACGCAGCCCTCACTGACGATGACTGCAGCTCTGCGTTCTTTCAGAAAAACGCAGGTGGAATTATCTGAATGGAACCAAGTGGATCTATTTTTTTCCACTCATTTTCCAATTGACGAAAATCCATCGCAACGACGGAGTACTTTAACCCATGCTCTAGTGACCCCCAGAGAGAGCCACCAACCATAGCTGGAGAAAAACACGCAGCAGGGAACTTTCCCAGGAGAGGCCGCCAAACAATTAAATTTACTAACAAAAGCTCATCAATGATTCAACCAAGAAGTCACTAAACAACTCAGAAGAACATCTAAGGGTCTGCAACCCTCACTGCCTCAGCTAAGGTCAGAATTCAAGATTTAACAATGAGACCGGGAAAAAAAATGGGCTCCGTGCGTGAGTTCCAAGGCCAAAACCACTGCTCACCAAAAAGAACACAATGATCTCTCTCAAATTGACCAAAAACAATATCTTGATGATCCCCAAGACATCTGGAAATAAATTATGTGAATGGAAGTCGTGCATCTCTATTGTAAAACTAAAGGCATTCCATCATACTGATGGACAAACATGGCAGTGGTAGTATGATGGTCTGGGGATCTGTATCTCCAACATTGACCTTTCTGGAAGCCAGATGCTGAGTCAACACGCTACCCAAGTCATCATCACAGTATGGCATTGGTGCATTAATAATTCTGTCTGCATTTGCTGACTCATCTGCACTTGAACAAATAATCTTACTCTGCAGTTTGGCCGACATTTCTCTTTTATACTGGGCAGCAATGGTGTGGTTGCAGAGATAAGAGGGATGTGCATCTGATATTTAAAGTTCTCTCTGATCTTCAGCAACAGACTTGATCAGGTCAAGAAGAGACTGAGACATGGTGAGGGGCAGGAGGTGGGGGAATAAACACTGATGACAATGGCAAGTGTTCAAACAACCTGACCACAGGTGGAAATGCCGCCCATTGATGTAACAGCCAGAGGGACAAGCAGCGATAGACACTTATCCAGGGAGTTGGTCTCAGAACGATCGTCTGATCTTTCTGACCTGCTGGTTTGCATAAATCCAAAGAAAACATCTGACCACCACTTTCATTCATGCCATCTGTGGTCCGTTTATGATGTTCTACCAAAAGTTAAAATGATGGAACACCAGCAAACCTCAGACTGGCAGGTGCCCGCTTTGAAAAGACCCGCCCTACTCTCTTCTGATTGGCTAATGTCTCAGCTCTGCTAGATTTCATTGGTTGAGAGCAGCTTCAGTTTGAAACCTTGAATAAATAGTCTAAATGGAACCACAACAAAATCAAGTGGATCTATTTTTTCTCCAATGTTCCAATTGATGGAGATTCATCGCAGCAATGGAAAACTTTAATCTATGAGCTTATATGTCATGTCACACAAAGAATTGTAGGATTCCTTATAGCTCATTAGTGGCATTAAGGGACATTGTCAGGTTCCTATTCTAAAGGAGCTAAGAAAGGAAGCTTACAGGCTCCTAATCATGGTGAACACTGACACTCTTTGGCTTTGGCTGAAAAGTCCTTACCAATTAGACCCTTTCTGATGCAGCCAAGAACTTTTGCTCTTTACCAGAACATCATGACAGAGGAAGTCCAGCCATCAGTAAAGGCCCTTCAGCACAATACCACTTTGCTTCTGGTGTAGCAGGACCATGCACCATGTAGCATGATCCAAAATGTTTTGGAGTGGTCTAGCCCAAGTCTGGACTTAAATCCAATTCAAATATAGTGTGGCCTTAAAGATGACATCAACAGTTGAAAACCCTCCAATGTGGCGGGATGAAAACATTTCAACAAAAGCCCAGCGAGTGAAATTTCCACAGTGATGATGCTAAACACTCATCACAAACTCTTTACGGCGAGAACTCCATGTGTTTTTGCCCTGCCATTCACTATATGCACGCGCGAAAGCAACAACAAAGAACCGCGTGTTAACGTCAAATACACATGCAAGCATATAGTTTTTTTTTTTTTTTTTAATGTTGGCGAGGCGGTAGCGATAGTTTGGCGTGGCGGATGCCTCGCCAAGATAGCGCTGCTGGAAACCCTGATGTTCATACTTTCACTGTGTTAGTCATTGTTTGTACTGCCGTTTTTTCGACTTTTCGTTGCGTTCGCCTGTCTGCTAAGCTCAAAACAACCGCGCCTGGCTTGACGGAGAAACCAGAACAGCTGAGCATCTTTATGACAGTGCACTTTTACTTTCGCCCTCTGGGGGGAGCCTCGCTGGGAAAAAAAAATCAACCCCGGTTGCATAGTATACCTTTAATGAATTAAATCCTTCTTAAATTACCTCTGACATTTACTCAAGTTCTCTTAGTTTAAGTAAAGTTTGCTTTATCATTTGAAACAGGGGTCTTCAGCCCTGGTCCTCAGGACCCACTGCACGTTTAAGGTGTGCCTGCTCCACCACACCTGAATCAATTGATGTCCTCGGCAGCCATCAAAGGCTGCAGGGACTGTTAATTGCCCATTCATTTAAGTCAGGTGTGTGGAGGCAGGGAAACACTTAAAACATGCAGGACAATGGGCTCTGAGGACCAGGGTGGAAGAACCCTGAAATGAAACAGAGGTGACACATAAAAAACAAAACAAAAAACAGTTGTATAATTCAATTTCTCCAGTGTCACTGTGCGTCTCACCTTCAGGTGGTCCTCCGTATTTCCTCTGGCCATTGACCTGGGTCAGCTTAATGTTGGTTGTCTTCAGCCAGGCTTCCAGAGCCTGCACTTGCTGAATGCTCACCTGACACTGAAAACACAGCAAGAAGACATTCACAACACCTCTGCAACCATCGGGCCACAGTAACCAGTCTGAATAAATTACCTGTGTCTGTTACAAAATATGTCTAAAGCAAAGACTAGAACCACAAAACTGTCAGTGTGGCACCTATGGATGTCGTATGAAGTTGATGCCAAAACAAATCCCATAACAGACTGACCACAAGCTGGTTAGCATGGCTTTTTAAGATACAAGTTGCATCAAAGTAATGACTTCAATTCTTTAAAAGCAGGGCTCTGCTTCAACCCTGATTCCTAAGGCCACTGTCCTGTACGTCTTAGGAGTTTCCCTGACCCATCTGACCTAAATAAATTGCTGATTGACTGGCCTCTGCAGCCCATGATGGCTGCTAAGGAGGTTTGGTTCAGGGGTGGGAATTCAACTGCTGCTTTAAACAATTACACCGAATCAGGCAGGCTTTTGTAAAACAGCCCCTCAGCAGTAAAGAACTTCTGCCGGCAGGCACAGCATAGATTTGCTGGTTTTGACTGGTTATTTTCCATCTATCTGAACGTGGTGCTTGGAAGGAATAATCTGTTTGGATGAAAACGCCCCTCTATGATTGACTGGCAGTGCGTTTCATTTAACATTCAGGTTTTGGTCCTGCACAGGAGGAGTTTGTCAGAGTTGAGCACGTGCGAGACACCTATTGAGCGAGCGCGCGACCGTTTGAACTGTAGTACATCAGATATCGTTTGTTCGGACAGAGATATGCTCACAGAAGTCCCACTGTGCTCAGGGCGATTGCTCACACCACCCCAGCGCTGACCCGACCGCCGGTCCCGTGAAAAAGCAGACATTATGAACCCCCAAAGTCCTGAACAGAACATGAGCAGTGGACATGTCCAGGCACAAACAGCACTTCTGGTAGCCCTAACCAGCCTGAGCTAAGCTACAAACCGTAACAATTACATGTTTAATAATAAAAGCCTTAAATATTATGAAAAACCACGGACAAAACACAAAACAAACGGTTCATGTGATTTTTAGATAAATGTGCAACAAAAACAAAACAAAAACTTTAATTTATGTCTATTCAAATGTAACAATGTGGTCTAAATGTTAGAAAAAAACCCAGAAGTGGATGTTTCTGGAAAATTATCCACGAATGTTCTGCTAGAGTAACAAACCCAAAGTATCTGCGGGGTGTGTATTTAGATTAGAGCAGCAAAAGAAAACCCCACACATTTTAACAGCGCACAAACACAGGTTTGTTGTTGTTTTATGTAGCATCAATGTCACTCTACCAGGTCCGCTTGGGGTGTTCCAGCTCCCAATTAACAAGTCAACCAGGCGCCATTTACAGCCGTCGCGTCCAACAGCAGTTTCATGTCCACTAAGTTTGCGGGCTTTAGCAGTCGCAAACTGACCTACAACTGCCTCGTACAGAACGCCGAAACTCACCTGAGTCCGCATGTCTTCCATTTTCCTGCAGTGTTTCGCCGTTCACGCTGCTCATTTGAATCCCTACGCCACCTGTCCTCCTGCGCTCCAGCCCGAGTTGCCAGATCGGACACATTCCAGCCCAAACATAGCGTGAAACCCGCCCACATTAAAAGCCAGCCCAAATAAAACTGAAGAGCTTACACAGACAAACTCAGCAACAAATATGCAACTGGGCAACCAAACTAACACAAAAAGCCTAAGAGTAAAGGCCTCCAGGCCAACGCACCTCAGTGTATCTCCGGTAGGCTACTTTTCGCCCAGTTTGAGGCGTTTTTAATTGACATTGGCCGACATTATTCACAGCGCCACTTTAACCCATGGTGGGATGTTCAACAGATTATCTACATTTCAAAGTAAATCAACAACTGATGTGAGTGCAAGGTCACATTTCATTGAAACGTATAAGTTTTTGCTTTTTGGTCTCACAATGACAACTATTTTAGCCACATTTTAGCAACCTGCCCAAAGCTATTTTTTCTGGCTTAATGTGTTCAAAAGAAGAACCCCACCTAATCTGGCAACACTCTGCCCGTGCAGCTCGTCTGCTGATTGAACTCCACGTGCCAGCCTGCACAATAGGCGTCCGCTAACTTTCTGGTCAAAAATTGTGAGGTCGAGAACTTCCGGGTAAACGTCACGGTCATCCACGTTGGACTGTTTTGATAGGAAACGGTGGGAAAAATGAGCAGGTCAAGGCTTTAAGATTATGCACGGGGGCAACGCCAATGGCAACACCGCAGGTAGAAATGGGAGAAATGTCACAGGAGTTGAGAAGAGTACAACTATCTCTGAATTACCAGGTTAATTTACAGCGCCATTGTGAAGACCATCCTGCACAAAGCACATTAAAACCTTGTTGGGAAAAGGAGAGAAAGGAGACAAAAAGCTGTGGGTGGACAGTTATACAAAAAAACATTAATTGAATTAATTTAGTCCAACAGTGCCATTGACAACAGTATCATCTTGGGTAGCTACTACCTGAAGCAAAAGTAGATCTTTCAATACTAAAAAAAAGAAGAACAAGAACATGGGGGTTTGTTTTGAATTTACACATTATACAGGCACATATTAACAGTTACCAGAGTTACTTCCAGATTTATACAGATGTATCAAATAATTTAGTGAGTAAGATAGGAGCAGCTATTACAGGTCCATAGTTTAATATTACAGTAATGAAGAGGATTAGTGATACTATATCAGTACACACAGGAGAAATGATAGCAATTTTGTCAGTGGGTGGAGGAAATAAGACCATTGAGTGTAATTATTTGTTCAGATTCAACATCATCATTAATTAGTTTACAGAGAAGTTACTCAGACAGCAGAGCAGACATTATGATAGAAATACAGCAAACATTATATAGAATTCAACTGATGGGGATTGCAGTAATATTTTTGTGGGTACCGGCATATATTGGGATCAGAGGAACGAAATAGCAGATAAGGCTGCAAAAGAGTCCACAAAAGGAGACGACATTGATCTGGCAGTTAACATCAGCAAGATGGAAATAAAAAGCATGATTAAACAGAGGTTGAAGAAAAGGTGGCAAAAGCAATGGGAGGAAGAGAGGAATTGATGGTGGTTTTACAAAATTTAAAGGACAGTGAGGGAAATGAGAAGCGCAGGAACGAACAGGAGACGAGACAATATCAAGACTTAGATTTGGGCACACAGGATTAAACAACACTTTATTTAAAATAGGTAAACATGTTCCATTGTAAGAAGTATGAGGAAAGGAGGGAAATTATACAAAACATGAGAAAGGAAAGAATGCGATTTAATTTAGGGGGTATTCTTAGAATGAATTCAAGACATAAGTGCTATGAAACTGTTTTTCATTATCTTAGAACAATCTAAGAGAATCTGGTTGTTATGTTTGCTGTGTTGATTTGTCTGTTCTAGTTTGTCGATTTGGTTTGTTTTAGTATGAAATCCTTGTTGCCAACTGCCAATAAAATTGCATAAAGAAGAAGATGAGCTTGTCAAGTGTCCAGAAGAAGAGAATATGCCATCAGCGAGTTGGCAGATCGATGCTATATTGTTGTGTACCTCGATGTTCTTCATGCTGTAATTTAAAAGTTAGCTTTTATAGCTGGAGGATGTGGTGATAAAGGGTGCTATTCCCATGTTATTTGAGTAGAGAAAAGACCCAGGGTGTGGGAACGTAGGCTTTGAGAGGAATCTGCTGCTGCAGGTCTGTATGTGGACCCTTCAGAATCGGAGATGGCGTTTGTTGCTCCGGACCACGATTACTGTGTTTCATTGCCAACTGGAGTAATGGCCAACGAGTTACAGAAAGAATCGAGCTGCTACAGAGTCATGTTGAGAGGCTGCAGCTGTGGACTTGTTTTGGTCTGGAGCACTTTGCAGGCTCAGACAGTGGAATCTGGTTCTATTCCGGGTAAGTTTGTATTTTTGGGGCCTAATTAAGCTGTGTTAACATACTGTGTGTGCTGAGCAATAACCCGGCTCTCCCTGACACCTTAAGCAGCTTCTTCGCACACTTTCTCCAAGCAGTGACTTCCTCACCAACAGGCACCAGGTGGTGAGGATAGGGAAACACACAAATCTGCTCCCCTGATCTCTCACAGGAACGCCTCAGGGCTGTGTCCTCAGTCCTGATCTCTTCACCCTTTTTACCCAGGACTGTTCTGCTGTCCACCCCACAAACACAGTGGTGAAGTCTGTGGATGACACCACTGTAGTGGGTCTCATCTCCAACAATGATGAGTCCCACTACATTGATGAGGTCAGCAATCTCACACAGTGGTGATCCAGGAACAACCTGATCCTGAAGACCAGTAAGACCAAGAAAGTAATAATAGACTACAGGAGGTCCAGGAGGACTGAACACTCTCCTCTCTACATACAGGGGGAGGTGTTGGAGTGGTAGCATTAGGTTCCTGGGCATTCATATCTCCTCCGACCTCTCTTGGACTGCAAACACCTCCCACCTGGTGAAGAAGGCCCAACAACGGCTCTTCTACCTCAGGAAACTGAAAAGGTCCGGACTTCCCACTAAACCACTAAAGAACTTCTATAGAGCTACCATAAAGTGTTTTATGTCTCAGCACAACTGTATGTATGGGAGCTGCACAGTTCAGGAGAGGAAGGACCTATCATGGGTGGTGATAACAATTCAGTTTATTCAATTTATGCAGAATGAGTCCAAAGAAGTGCCAGACGCATCTCTACTGATCCTACCCCCCCCCCCTTTCGCAGGCGATGCGCTGTTTGTCCCTCTCCCCATCAGGTAAACGCTCCAGAAGTCTCAAAGCCAAAAGAAATAAACTCAGGAACAGCTTCTTCCCAAGAGCTATGAAGGCGATTGACCCTGATGGGAGACTGTAGTCCAACGCTTTAAACCCCCCCCCCCCCCCCCACTGTTACTAGCCCATCATACGTTACAATCACCTTAATGTAATTGGCTACCTGCACTCTATCATCTCAGAATTTCTAAATGCACGTTTTCTGTAAATAAAGCCTCAAAGCATCATTACCTCATTATCTGTTATCTGTAATTTGTGAAGTACAACCAGTTCAAAAAACCTTTAAATCACCATTTTATCTTTTAATCTCTGTTGAACACTACAAGGGAAAAAAACCAAACAAAAACACTGTAACCAGAGTGGCCAAAGAGAACTTTTGCCACGGTAACACGCAGTGACAATAAAGACTCTGAATCCTTTTTGAATCCTTTAATTTCAAGGTTACTACATACAGTGGCTTGCAAAAGTATTTAAACCCCACATTTTGTCACATTACAAACAAATATGTTTTTTTGTAATTTTCTGTGAAAGACCAACACAAAGTAGTTTACAACTGTGAAGTAAAAAAGAAATTATACATAATTAAAACATTTTTACAAATAAACTGAAAAGTGCGGTCTGCAAAACGCTATGTGTAACTAAAACTGCATATCACATTGGACACACCATTCTCACTGTCAAACATGGTGGTGGCAGCATCACACTCTGGGGGTGCTTCTCTTCAGCATGGATGGGAAGATGGATGGAGCCAAGCACAGGGCAATCTGGGAAAAAAACTGTTGTTCTACCACATCCCAAAGGTGCTCTACTGGATTGAGATCTGGTGACTGTGGAGGCCATTTGAGTACAGTGAACTAATTTTCATGTTCAAGAAACCAGTCTGAGTTGATTTGTGCTTTATGACATGGCGTGATGGAAGTAGCCATCAGAAGATGTGTACACTGTGGTAATAAAGGGATGGACATGGTCAGCAACTATACTCAGGTAGGCTGTGGCATTGACATGATGCTCAATTGGTACTAAGGGGCCCAAAGTGTGCCAAGAAAATATCCCGCACACCAAAACACCACCACCAACAGCCTGAACAGTTGATACAAGGCAGGATGGATCCATGGTTTCATGTTGTTAACACCAAATTCTTACCCTACCATCCGAATATTGCAGTAGAAATTGAGACTCAGACCAGGAAACGTTTTTCCAATCTTCTATTGTCCAGTTTTGGTGAGCCAGTGCGAATTGTAGCCTCAATTTCCTGTTCTTAGCTGACAGGAGAGGCACCCGGTGTGGTTTTCTGCTGCTGTAGTCCATCCGCCTCAAGGTTCAACGTGTTGTGAGAGATGGTCTTCTGCATACCTTGGTTGTAATGAGTGGTTATTTGAGTTACTGTTGCCTTTCTATCAGCTCGAACCTGGACATTCTCCTCTGACCTTTAGCATCAACAATGCATTTGCGCCCACAGAACTGTCGCTCAATGGATATTCTCTCTTTTTCGGACCATTCTCTGTAAACCCTAGAGATGTTTGTGCATGAAAATCCCAGTAGATCAGCAGTTTCTGAATTACTCAGACCAGCCCGTCTGGCTCCGACAGCCATCCCACATTCAAAGTCACTTAAATCACCTTTCTTCCCCATTCTGATGCTTGGTTTGAACTGCTGCAGATCGTCTTGACCATGTCTACATGCCTAAATGCATTTAGTTGCCGCTGATTAGAAATTTGCGTTAATGAGCAGTTGGACAAGTGTACCTAATAAAGTGGCTGGTGAGTGTATATTTATGTTCGTGGTGGTAATGTAACAAAATGTGGAAAAGTTCATGGGGGATGAATACTTTTGTAAGTCACTGTAATCAAATACATTGACAAGAATGATCTTACTCAATTTCCAACTGTGCACTGTTTTGGCCTTGCAGAGACAAAAACTATGTCGCGTACACAGCCTGGTTTCACACCCTGTAAAACAATGAACAGGCATGCCACCATGAAAAAATACATTAGCGAGAAGAGGCATGATATAAGTAAATGTTGTGTATAAAAATCTATCACTAAACAGGCTCACAGAATTGACAAAGCCTCCTCGATAGTGTCATGATTTTTCTTTGATGAACCCAGAATGCACACCACACACACAGAGCTATTTACTGAGAATTAATTGAAAGGAAGAGGAGTAGTGAATGGTGAAACCAGAAAGGCAGGACTGGACTGGAACAGGGGTGTAGATGTGAGCAGGAGCTGACAGACTGGAGAGAGTTCTAGATAGCTGGGCTGCTGAAGCACAGAGGAGGCCTGAAACCCAGCAGCTAACAGTGGCTTGACCTGAGACCCAGAGGAGACAGAAAACCCAGCATCTGGCACAGGCTTCACTTGAGGCACAGATGAAGGCAGGATAATTCAGCAGTCAGCAGAGGCCTACTTAAAGAAAAAGTCCAGGCAAAATCAGAATTCAAACTGCTAAAAGTACTTTAAATATAAAACTATTACATACTGTTCAATAAATAATGCGTTTTTTTAATTAAGAGTAATTTTCATTTAATCATGTTTATGTGGAGGCGTCCATTTTGGTCAAGAATAGTACTGTCACCTCCCAGTTTGTGACATCACATTGCGGGACCGGCTGTTGAGCAAGTCCCAAGGCTCTATTTGTTGTGTGTCACTACGCGCTATTATCCAAGATGGCCATTTCTTGACAGCAACCGGACTTTTGACGGACTCCAGCCGTACCAGTTTGAGCCAAGGAGACCAAAAAGGGACAATGGGAGTTGAATCTGTGTGCTGCCGCAGCCGTCTCCTTATTTTTGTGTTATTCTTCTCAGATTGTTCTTCTTGCCAATGAAATATCTCAGTGTCAATATCAATTAAAATTAGTGCTGTCAGTTGTTACTGTTTCACCGTGCCGTGTCTACGGTGAAGCACCCTCGGTGGACCCAGTTCGTTTTACCCAGTCAGGCGACCCCCACTTACTTTACTACCCTGAATGTAGGACGCATGAAACAGACAAGTATGCTTTTAGTTATATTTTATCTAGGTAAAGACAGAGAAATAGTTACAGTCACACCAGCGCTGATGGGCCCCTGATCGGCAGGAGGCCCCGAGTGCTCATCACACAAACATTACAAAGGGATCTCGGGACACACCCATACAAGGGCAGTACACATCCAAACTGTGACATCAGCAGGGAAGCTGTGTCACCTCCGGGGTGGTATCTGATAGATATGTGTCGGGATAAACAGCTCGTTCCACTTGACCTTGTTGATATCCTAACACAGTTTTAACGTGTTAACTTTGTTTGACCATAACAGCGCCTTTTTTAATGCATGTTAACAGCATTATTGTTTTTTCCCCCACCACACCCTGTGTTTGCTGTTTTTTTTTTCCTCGGCTTACGTTGTTCCAAAATTGCTAGAGACTTGCATAACAGACCCGTGCTCACTGTTGCGAAGCCCACTTATTTTATGCAACTTTGGTCTTCTTTTTCTAAAGCCGCTTGTTAATTTCACCAGTTGCAATTTTGGGCTTGTTTGAGAAAGTGAAGTGGATTGTTTCGGCTCTAAACTAAGTGACACTGCCACACTTCAGACACCAGCGGAGATATCCCTCTCCCTCATAACGCACTGAAGCTCATCTTGCCATAGGAGCAGAGTTGAAATAAGTAATGTTTTTTCCACTTTTACCCGATGTATTGGAACATCCAAATGCCATGCACGTGGGCATTGTTGCTTCAACAATAGCTCTCATGAATTTCAATGGTGAAGCCCTCTCGAAATCCGAAATAATTGTTGTTGATCGCAGCTGTGTAGAACGGTTCCTATTGAGTTTGCTTGTAAAGCGCTGAGAACTGCCCTCGGCTCACCGCGATGTTACTTCACAGGATGTGATGTCCGGCGGACATTTTTGCCCAGATTTGGGCAATAATGGCCGCCCCCAGTATCAGTGATCGCGACGACAATTTATGTTTTTATTTCTTTACTGATTAACTCCAAATTCATTAAATCACCACAGACGTATTAGTTTTAGTTATAGCTAGTGATCCACTGATTTTTTCTTCTTGACCGGACTTCCCCGGATGCGGGCAGGATCCAGCAGCAAACAGAGGCCTCACTAGAAGCAGAGAAGTGGCAGGTAAATCCAGCAGCTGAAGCGCAGATGAGGCAGGTAAATCCAACAGCAGGCAGAGGTAGAGACACAGAGGTGGCAGGGTTCCAGCAGCAAGCAGGGGCAAACCAGGCTGACAGACGTGAAATGAGTGGAGACTGATGACGAACCGACAGGGAAGAGAAACCGAGGGAGGCTTATGTAGGGAGGCTGGCAGGTGGAGTGAGTTCTGACTGATTAAGATTAATGTCCAACAGGTGAGACTGATTGCCGAGGGAGTGGAGGGTAAGCTGAGTGAGAGGAGGAGGAGGAACTGAAAACTAACAAAAAGCCAGACTAAAACTAAATCATGATAGATAGGTGTCCATTTGCTTTTAGAAAAACTGAGTCAAAGTCTGGTGGCCTCCGATTTAAGCCTGTTTTGTGGTTGCCATGACCTGGATGACTGAGAATTTGCACATGCATATAAGGTTTTATATTTTCAATTTAATTAAAATTGAATATATACGTGTCTCTACATATAAAGTAGCTTTCAGTGTGTGTCTTACTCCTAAACGTCTTTCATGTTCAAAACAAAGACGTTTTTAGTACAATTCTTCATTTTTTGTTTTAAAGGCTTTACAAACATCAGGGATAAATAGGTTCTGATAGTTGTCCTTGAAGCCTTTCCATCTGATACGATCATTTTATGCCAACAGGGGATTGTGTTGTTTAGGTAATCTGAAAGATTCAGTCAGACTCATTTATGCTGTGTTTTATAAACATCAGAAGCTGAGACCTTTCCTTCCCCTTGGGTCTTGCTTTTGTACAAAGAGAAAACCTTTTCACACAGGAGAGGGATTGCCTGCAGGACTCCATCATCCTCTGTCCAGCGAGGGGATCCTCATGCAGCTCAAAGCTCCGCTGTGCAGGTGGCAGTGTGACTTTCTTTTTCTGACATGATGAATTTAGCTGGTGGACAAACTTCTGTTCAAGGTTCCAGGTTTCCTGCACACCACAAACTCACCTCCAGATGTTGTTTGCTGCTTCATGGTGGTGCTTGAAGCATTCCTTCATTTTTCTGTCTTTAGGAAAGAGGTCTTGCATTGATGTCTGTTTTCCTGTGTGTAATTTGCTTGATCTCATATCAGTCTATCCAGTCTGTATATGTTTCTTCCAGTTCTTGAAACTCTGAAAAGGACAAGTTGGTTCCATGTAATGGATGAATAATCCCACAAGATGTCAGTGTTGAACCATGTATGAAAACGTTTAATTTCAAAATGAAAACCTGAGACTTAATAAAAGCATGCTTGCAGTTCTCACACTTGGAATCATGTAAACCATGTCCTTTTGCACTGACTGGGCATCCTTCCAGAAGAATGATTTAAAAAAAAAAAACTCCACAGATAACATGATGTGGATTAAATCCGTTGTTTCCACCTTCATGCCTCCCGTTGGTCCACAGAGTGCAGTAAAGTCCAAGTCAAGGTGTCTGAGTAAATGTTAGCGCACCAAAATGCACTTTTTATCCTTATAAACGTCTCACCTAGTTTCTTCTGAATAAATCAGGATCAAAGGCATCAGGAATACAAAGCAGGGCGAGGTTAGAGGTAAGTCAGTAACTTAGGATCAGTGTTTTTCCTCCCTTTGATTATCACAGAACACCTGAGTATTATCTTCCTTCCCTGGGTGGGACATGGATCTGAGGTCTTTCAGATATGCTGCTTTCATTCTGGTGCCTCATTATTAATGGCAACATAATGTTCTATATTCTGTATTATCTGGTTTACTGTATCTTCAGAGCATCTTGGCTTATTCTTGTGCGTTATTGGTTGAACAATTTTCTGCAGCCAGTGCTGGCTGCTTTCACATAGGGACATTTTAACAGGGCTTGGATTGTGTTTTTATGCTGCAATAAAACCACATTCTGCAATGAAAATGTAAATCCTTTATTTTGCTTCAAACAGTCATATATCTAAACATAAAGGTAGTAATCTGAATGGTTCTTGTGGCTCTAACATTTTCTTGCTTTCTTTTCCACGTTTCTGTGGTTGCTGCACAGTAGGGCAGCTGTTAGCGCAGTTGCCCTGTGGCAGGACAGCCTCGGGTTCAAGTCCCAGCGAGGCCCTGCATGCACAGAGACTTGATGTTCTCTCGGGGCACTCCTGTCTCATTGTCCAAATAAATGCATATTGTGTTTGTTGGTCACTCTGAAGTGAGTGTAGGTGTGAGGGTGTTCATGGGTTTTTGTCCTGAGATGGATAGGTGACTTGTTCACAGTGTACCCTACCTCTATGCCATTTAGGTACCACACTCTTCACAACTCTGCAAGGAGGAATCAGGTATAGAAAAAGGAAGTAATGATAACAAGACATTTGAAAACACAGAGGCAGGCTCTGGGTCTTTCTCACACCCCTGTTCTCCGATTGTCATCTGGAGATTGGGGCCTAGAGGAGGGTTGGGCCGCCTGGCCGGGGTCTCGGCTGGGGGTGGGCTGAGACTTCTGCTCTCCCCTGGAATATGGGGGTAGGGTTTAAGTATGGAGGGCAGGGTGTGGGGGCGGCAGCTCCTCAGGGTCCGTGAGGTGGGCTCTGTTCAGCTGGTCTGTTTGGTTCATGTTGGCCCCATCTCCGGGCCGCTGCTGGCGGAGCCCGTGGACTTGTCGCTGCAGTTCCTGGGGGCTTTGGCACTTACAGACACTTACAGCCGTAACATGTAAAAAAAAAAAAAATTAAAAAAGTAATTAATGATTAGAAGCAGCCTCTGTATTGCTGTGTGGTGCTTTGCTTGTTGGGGTTCTTTTGGTCTAGTTTTAATAGATCAAGTTGCTTGTTTCTCTAAGAAGAATGGTGATTTTGTTTGTGTGTCTGAGGAGGAGTGTGTGTGTGAAGGTGAGATGGGATCTGAGTGATTACAGCGGGATGATTGACTTTGCAACTATAGGAAGTCTATTTTTTGCACTAAGCCCTGTTATACTTTAAAACATAGGCGTGTAATAATATATATTTTATTTGTATTGGCTGTAATTCTACGTATATTCAGTCCTCATGTTTGATCTGTTATGAGAGAGGAACAGACAGCCTCTCCTACCTTTCTACTAATACTGCTTTTATTCCACTAATTTTGGGGGCTCTACATTTACACCAACATTTCAGCTGTTCTTTGCCGTGTCTCTCGATTAAAGCATATTGAAATGAGGCTCGTTGGACGTCGTCATCAGGGGCGTTTCCAGCTTTGAAGGACATCCGGGGCTTAGCCCAGACCATTTTATGTAAATAAAGGATCACTCAAAGTGTTTTTTTTATTATTATTAAAGTAACAATTTACTTTTAGTCAAAATACAACTTTAACATAATGCACAAACACATACTCTCTCTCTCTCTCTCTCTCTCTCTCTCTCTCTCTCAATACACACACACACACACACACACACACACACACACACACACACACACACACACACACACACACACACACACACACACACGCACACACACACACACACACACAGACACACAACCTCGTCTTGAGGACCATGTGTTGGTCCTCACTACAAAGTTATTTTCAGTCATTTCAACCCTTTTTATGTCCTAACTCTGAATAACCCTAAACCTAACCATTACCAATGCATACCTAACCCTATCCTTAACCTATAGTCAATTTACGCTGTCCTCCCTTTGATGGTGAAATCGGAAAAATTATCCTCACTCTGAGCACACACACACACGCACGCACGCACGCACGCACGCACGCACGCACGCACGCACGCACGCACGCACGCACACACACACACACACACACACACCAAAACAAAGTCAACTTAACGGTATACTTCATGCCCTGGAAATCTTTGTATTTTATACTGGATATTTTCAACCCATCTATTGCATTTAGTGCACTGATTGATCTTTTCTTCATAAGAGAACAGCAGCACTGCAGCCAAAATATGGCCTTTTTTGACCTGCTGTATATTAGCCAGTCCTTAAGCTTGATGTATCATGAAACTGTTGACCTTTCGGGTTTTGTGATTTTTATTTTATTATTACAATTAAATAATAATAATAATGTTATGTTCAGTGTTTTTTCCCTAATCCACCTCTTATATCTTTCAACCTTATATAATTTTGTCTGTGTTGTGTGCACCTGCCTATTGCTTTAATCCTATTTATTTCCCCATCGTGGGATAAATAAAGGATTAGCTAATGTTATCTTATCTTAAATAACACTTTTTAATAGGATATATGTACTGGGTTCTTTCAAGGTTTTAATTACATTTTCTGTGTGGGCTCCAGTAACATATGATAGATAATATCTACTTTGAAAGTTAACATGAACTGCTGCTGAAGATGACCACTCTGATCTACCTGGATGTCTTGCGGAGGACTGAAACGCCTCAGTCAGCGACGTCAGTCTGTGGGTCTGTAGGGTCAATGAGCGAAGTTTCGTCTACTCTCTCCGTTTCTGTGGCTCGATGTTTTCTTGCTCATGGTTTTTCACGTGCTTATATAAAATTGTTGTGTTTCCACTGAATTTAACTGGCTTTTTACAAAACATACAGCTTGATTTCATTTACGGTATTAAAATAAAGCCAAACAGCGCTTCTTTCCCTCTTCAAGTTTTTCCGCTGCTGCGGTGTCTCTCTCTGTCCGAGTCTCTGAGCAGCAGCGCGCAGTACGCAGCACGCAACACGCAGCACGAGGCGCGGTTGTTGGTGTGTTGAGTTTGTGTGAGAGCTGAGTGGGCGGGCCAGGCTGAGCCTGCGTGCTGATTGGCTGGCGCCGCTGAGCCATGTATGAGAGGGGAGGGGGAGCAGCAGAGTGCCGTGACGACTGCTGGGGGACTGGTGAAGCTGCCGCAGTCGCGCGCGCGCGCTGACTGACACTCTGACCATTTGTCAGTGTCAGTTTTGCCCCCCCCCCCCCCCCTGTCCTGGGACCGGGACAACTGACCGGTTTGTCCCCCCTGTCGGCGGGCGTGGTCATTACATCCGGGGCTTGACTCAAAACATTCGGGGCTGAAGCCCCGGCAAAATTGGCTGGTCGTCATCTTCTAAAATTATTGGTATTGCAGTTAATGTCATCCTAGTTTGTACATAATTTGTCCGACCATCCTGCAAACTCGAGCTGTCTCCGGGCAAATGTGACATTATTTGATCAAAGCCCCATTCATTTAAATGCTTTTCTTTATATGGGCTGCATATACAGGGTCCTGTAGTTGGTCCAACACTTCTCCCAGTTTCCAATATTATTATTTTTTTACCCTGCCTCACAAGTTCTTGGTAAAGAGGCCCAAAATGAGACAAGAAAGTAAAGTACATAGAAAAACTGTAAAAGACTTTTAGAATTTAGCCAGAGCCCATTTAAAAATACTGGAAAGTCTGAGTAAGTAGAATAAAATTCAGAGTTGTCACTGAGGTGGCTGCAAATTAATGTAAGTCAAAGATTTGAATACTTATTACGCCACTGAAAAGTGATAAACAAAGAAACAAACAAAACTAATCAGTGGCACGTGAGAAAGTTTTGCAGCTTTATAAATGTATTTTCAGCTCTTCATTATCTGTGGAGCAGGTTGAGAATAATCATTAGGAAATGTGAGCTCCTGATGATTCCAGACTCCCAGAATTCGCTGGCATTTTAGAACATTTGAAAACAGAAGCTCCAACTGAAGTCTACAAAGCAGTGTGGACTATAAAAAGATTTCAAAGAGCTTCGAGCTTGCTGTTTTTGCTCTGAGATTTCATTAGGAACTGCACGTCTGCTGATTGCAATGTGAGGTAGAGCTAAACACCACCACAGGAGGAGCTAAAGGAAAATTCTCAGCTAGCAGTGAAAGTGCGGCGATGATGCACAAACACACAGGCAGGGACACCGGCCCCTAAACATCATAAGGTAAGCTCACCTTCCACCTCCTCACAACATCTAAAGTTAGGTGAAATTCCAGTGATTTCAAAGACAGACTTGCAGATGTACACTTGTAGAGAAAACAAGCTGCATTTGTTGGAGCTGTGGTAACTGGCAGTGTGGTTCCTGTAAACGTTGGGCCAGGATCAGGTCCAAATATCAAGTTGTGAATCTAGAAAATAATGAGGCTGACATATACAGTCCTATGCTGACCTTAGTATGCTCATAGTTTCACTGTATGTAAAACAGGTAACTAACCCTGATAACATATGATGACCTTCAGGAAAAAAACAAGAATCACTGCTAATACAAGCAAGATTTCCCCAGTGCAAAAAGGCTATATCTTAAATAGCAATTATTAACGAAAAAATAAATAGGGTTATGTTTCACAATGCTTTAGAGTTGAACTGGTTATTATAAAAGTCAGTTTAAACATGCATTCAAATATGAATAGTTTTATTTAATACTACAGTCTTATTTAATAAATTCAAATATACGTTTCTGCGAGGCTCGTTTCTCAAATTAAAAGTACCTTTTGAAAAAAAGCAACAACTTTAAGCTGGTAGTGAACTGACATTTCTTTAAACCCCCATTTCTGCATGAAAAATGCTGTTTTGTATTAGTCTGATCATGGAATATTCTAATCTTAAATGCCGTGTTTTAGCTGGAGGTGAAAAAAAAATCAGGATTAACTGAAATAAAGGCTTTAAAGCTTCATCAGTCAGTAATAATCTATATAATGTGTTTCCCTTAGTGAATTAAGTTTCTGACATAAATTAACGGTTCAATAATATTCAATTCAATTCAATTCAATTTTATTTATATAGCGCCAAATCATGAAACATGTCATCTCAAGGCACTTTACAAAATCAAGTTCAATCATATTATACAGATTGGGTCAGATTATACAGATTGGTCAAAAATGTCCTATATAAGGAAACCAGTTGATTGCATCAAAGTCCTGACAAGCAGTATTCACTCCCGGGGAAGCGTAGAGCCACAGGGAGAGTCGTCTGCATTGTACATGGCTTTGCTGAAATCCCTCATACTGAGCAAGCATGAAGCGACAGTGGGAAGAAAAACTCCCCATTAACGGGAAGGAAAACCTCCGGCAGAACCGGGCTCAGTATGAACGGTCATCTGCCTCGACCGACTGGGAGTTACAGAAGACAGAGCAGAGACACAACAAGAGAGACAAAAAGCACAGAAGCACACATTGATCCAGTAATCTGTTCTACATTAGATGGTAATAGCGGGTGAGCCGTCTTCTCTGGATGATGTCACAGTTAACAGAACGCCAGACCAGGTGTACCTACTATGAAGATAAAAGAGAGAGAACAGAAAGGTAAAGCAGAAATGACAACACGTAATGCATAATTGAAGAACAGTAGAACTCTATAGAGTGAGAAAATTAGACCCTGATGTCCTCCAGTAGCCTAAGCCTATAGCAGTAAAACTATAGAGGTAGCTCAGGGTAACATGAGCCACTCTAGTTATAAGCTTTGTCAAAAAGGAAAGTTTTAAGATTAGTCTTAAAATTAGACAGGGTGTCTGCCTCATGGACCAAAACTGGGAGTTGGTTCCACAGGAGAGGAGCCTGATAGCTAAAGGATCTACCTCCCATTCTACTTTTAGAGACTCTAGGAACTACCAGCAGACCTGCAGTCTGAGAGCGAAGTGCTCTGTTAGGAACATACGGGGTAATCAGAGCTCTGATATATGATGGAGCTTGATTATTAAGGGCTTTATACGTTAGAAGAAGAATTTTAAATTCTATTCTTGATTTAACAGGAAGCCAATGAAGGGAAGCTAAAATTGGAGAAATATGATCCAGCTTGTTGATTTTCATCAGAACTCTTGCTGCAGCATTTTGGATCAGCTGAAGGCTTTGAACTGCATTTTGTGGACTTCCTGATAGTAAACACATTACAATAGTCCAGCCTTGAAGTAACAAATGCATGGACTAGTTTTTCAGCATCACTCCTGGACAGAATGTTTCTAATTTTGGCGATATTCCTGAGGAGAAAAAAGGAAACCCTGGAAACCTGTTTAATATGGGATTTAAATGACATTTCTTGGTCAAAAATAACACCAAGATTTTTTACTTTATTACCAGAGGCAAGAAGTTAATGCCACCCAGATTAAGTGATTGCTTAAGAAGTTTATTTTTTGAGGACTCTGGCCCAGAGATTACAACTTCAGTCTTGTCAGAATTTAGATGCAGGAAATTTAAAGTCATCCAGCTTTTGATGTCATCAAGACATGACTGCAGTAGAAGTAAATCACTGTTTTAATTTGACCCATCAACATACCAAGGCAAAATAAGATCCCCATGCTGTAGGGGGAGTAATAATTATTATCAAATAAGCTCTTAGTCAGGGCTGTGCCCATGAAACTCTACTTATGAGTAAAGGTGACTGTAGAAACTAACTCATTCTTTATCTTTGGACATGTTATGTCCATTCATATTGTTATGAATCCTAACAATACTCCTTTATTCTCATCCAAGTGAAACACAGCTGTAAGAATGAAGGAATGTTACTTCGGTGACATTTGTACAGAGAAGGAGCCATGAAAGTGAGCTGTTAGTCACAATTCGTGGGCTTGGCTGGAGGGCCCTCAGGATAACACCGGGCTGCCAGCCTCTGGCCTGTTTGCATGATTACCAAAGTGTGAAAGAAATAATGACCATTCCCTACAACATCACTCTTTTCTCCCAAGCAGGAAAGCTAGAGGAGATAGTTGCTGGCTTCTTATGTTTTACTGCCTATGAGGCGTTCAGCTGTGCAGCAACGCCTTTGATGGATACCAACTCTGGATTCTCCCTCTAGTCATGTGGTAAAATACAGAGAGAATCCCAGATCAGAAACATTGTTGGAAGAATATGGATTTTTTTTTTTGGAAACAAAACATTCCGAACAATTCAAAGGGATGAGATTGGAGCAAGAATATTAGAGATGTAATAATCCAACATTGAAATGAACGTCCATGACACACTGTCAAAAAAAATCTTGTTCTTTAACATTGCCTATAATTCATGTGCACTGTTTTAGTTTTTTTAATTGGTCCCTCTAAATTGCCATCTGGTTTTAGTGCGTGTGTGTCCTGTGTTGTCCTATGATGGCCAGTCTAACTTTTCCCTGCCTCTTGTACCCTGCCTCTTGCCAAATAACCACTGGGGACAGGCACCTGCTCAATCTCAAGAATGCAGGATATTGGGTTTACAGATCTCTGACCTACATCTGTTCTTTTCAATTTCCAGGTCAGCAGATTAATAAAGAATTCTCCCACTGTAGTTCAATTGGAAACAACTGCCTCATGCTTTCTAGTTGTCAGGTTCTTAGCCATCCAGGCAAGATAATTGTCCATCTCTTAATTTCTCAGGCAAAGGAACTTCAGCCCATCACCTTTAAGGCTGGCCTGGGTTGTTCTGTGAAATTAGAGGAGTGAGAGGGTGTCTATCCAACAGACTTGGATATTTGAATGTATAAGTCTTTGGATCACATTTGGGACTGTTTAAATGTAAAAGTAGTTAAAAGAAAGAAGCTACCTTTTGGTGGTCTCACAATATATGTATCAAACAGCATTTTCTTGCTATACCACCTCTGGGCAGCTACATCTGTTGCTTGCTGCTATTGTAATGACAACTACTGTCATTATGTCTCTATAAACCACAATGTACTGGGTTAAATACCTTGTTTTTTGGACTATAAGGCACACTTAAAATCCTTAAATCTTCTCAAAATTCATGGTCCGTCTTAAAATCTGGTGTACCTTATATATGATTAAAGTGCTTACTGACCGATTTTATGTGGTAACAATGCCCTCAAAAATCTGTTAAAATGTGTAAGTACGCTGTTCCGCTCAATGGATATTCTGAGCATTACGGCACACTGTGTCACTACCTGATCGGACCTCTGAGCAGTCTACAAGACTGCCTGACACTATAAACTTCTCAGAGGCAAGAAGTCTTTACATCAAACTGTTTTCTATGTGACAGCGAGCTTGATGCACCGAGCTGCTCCAAGCAGGCGGTCGCAAGGATGTGTGGCATCACAGTCCCTCTCTGTTCTCACTGACAGGTGGGTGGTGGGAGCCTGCTGGAAAAGAAATGGTTTGGTTCTACTTCGGTTCAACGTGTATCCCGTGTTTACTTCCTGGTTCCTGAACCAATCATATGAGAGTTTCCAGGGTTCCCAAAACAGAGAGCGGCATTTGGTATTTATTTTGGCAAAAGAGCTGCAGCCTGCAAACATGGCAGCCAGTCAGAGAAGCAGAACAACATACAACATCACAGACCAATCATGTGGGTTTCACATGGGTTTCACACCATTTAAAAACGGCTCATTAGATTGTTGTGATTGGCAAGCTGTTGTACCGATTTGAGCCACAAGGTGTCAGAATTACTTATAGCTTATAGCTCCCATCACAAAACGCAGAGTAGACAGCATTAAGTACTTTGGTGTGCAAATTTTTGATGACCTTGACTCAAAGAACACTAATAGTGAAACAGCCCCAGAAAAGACTGCATTTCTGAGGACCCTGAAATAAGCATCACTCCTTACCAGCATCCTAACAACATTCTGCTGAGCTGTGCTTGAGAATGTCCTGAAGAGCAGCCATTCAGCGAGGTGCTCCAGGTGCATGATAGAGGACTAGAGGGCCCTGTAGTGGATAGTGAGGGGACCTGTAAATGTTTTTGGAGTTTCCCTGCCACCTACCATATTGATTCTTTATTGATTATGGATTCTTAATGATTTTCTACACTAGTATTTTATAGATCCTGAAAAAAAAAACATTTTAATGAATGCTGTGGCGTCTCTGCTTTTGGGGCAGTGGGGCTTTGCCCCCACCAGATGTCGTTGTGGAGCTCTATGTTGACAATGATCAATGGGACAGGATCATTCTTTATAGAGTAATAATGTAAAAAAGACAAATTCCCTTACCAATAAAATTCTATTTGAAACATTTGAGTCTATATATCTAAGTCTGCCAGAATGCTGACAAGCTCAGTAGGCTAAATCCTCTTGAGGTGCCTTGATATCAGAATATGTGAATTGCACACGTGACGTTTACGTTCTGCCGGATTGTGTAGTTGTCCTTGCTAGCTCATTGAAGGACTGATGTGAATCTTTTCTGTTCAATAAATTAACATTATTATTGAGCATTATTTGTTATTTAATGTATAAAACTAAATAAAATTTAGCTTATATAAAATGACATTTCTAGTGTAGGTTTTATGCATCACAAAAAAAGTGTTATCATGCCAGAGACATGTTCAATAAATTAACATTATTATTGAGCATTATTTGTTATTTAATGTATAAAACTAAATTAAATTTAGCTTATATAAAATGACATTTCTAGTGTAGGTTTTATGCATCACAAAAAATAATGTGTTATCATGCCAGAGACGCCACTGGTTAAATGTCATTTAGCAAACAATGACATGACAGTGAAATTAAATTTCTTTGATTTGAATTAAAGTGTGTTGGCTAGCCTGGGAGAATACACTCACCAGCCAGTTTATTGAGCACGCCTTACTAGTACCACCCTTTTGCCCTCAGAACTGCCTTAATTCTTCATTGATTTTTTTTGAAGATGGTTGGGTGTGATACTTCAAGTAGATCAACAGTTTCATGGATCCAGCACTCAGACCAGTCAGTCTGATACCAATGACAAAAACTTCATCTTGTCAGGGTTCTCTATTTTCGTGCTCTCTAACTCTGCTTCACAGGTGGCTGCAGTTGATCAGGTGGGCGTGGCCCGCACCTGCGGCTCATCGTGGAACCTTCATCTCTGCCATAAAGAGAGTGCTAAGACAGTTGGAAGACGCCAGCTGGCCAGACTGACGTCAGCAATCTTCCTCACCTGACAGCGCAAGCTCCGCTCCAGCCCAAGTACTAGTTTTCCGTCTCTGGGAGGAGCTTTTGGGGGCCACGGACTGATTCGTAACAGGGATTTTGGGGAGATCACCTTGCGACTGGCTGGCTTGGAGCGGAATTTGAATTGACAGAGCAGAATCGACATATGGGCGGTTGGTAAAAACTGGTTTGTGACTGGACTGCTATGGCGTCTCAGGTTGAGGATGAAGGAGATGATGAGATGGATTTAGGTGACTGGACTCCAGTGCGTGGTAGTAGAGGGTCGGGAAGAGAGAGAAGAGAAGGAATGTGTCAGAGACACAAAGTAGCAAACAGAGTCTTGAAGGAAACAGTTCGGATGAAAATAATGTAGTTTATTATAGTTAATAATAAAGTTTAGACAGGAGGATGAAGGTATTCATCTCAGTCCGTTAGCTCTGTCGAGAGAATTAAAAAAGAAGTTTGGAGAGCTGACATTTGCTAAGATCCTTAGAGATGGAGATTTGTTGATTACTGTGAGGAAAGAAGAACAGAAAAATAAAGTAATGAGCACTCAGAGTATTTGTAAAAAAATTACTCAGGTAAAGATTTTGGGAGAGGATAAAGTAGTAAGAGGGGTGATTACAGGTATTCCAGTGGAAGAAGATCTAGAAAAGTTCTGATGTAGTATTTATGGAGGAGAAGTAAGCAAAATTAAAAGATTGATGAGAACAGTTGAAGGTGAAAGAGTGGAAAGTCTCTCGGTAATGTTGGAGTTTCAAACAAATGTTCTTCCTGAAAGGGTAAAAGTTGGGTGTATGTGCTTTCCTGTAAGGCCATATATCCCTCCGCCTCTCAGGTGTTATAAATGCCAGAGATATGGACATATCGTAGCAGCATGTAGGGGAAAACAAAGATGTCCAAAGTGTGGAGGAGAGCATAGTTATGATGAATGTAAAAATGGGAAGGAAACTTGTAATTGTGGAGGGCAACACAGAGTGACTTATGGAGGATGTGAGGTCAGAAGAAAAGCAATGGAAATCAAACAAGTTAAAGTCACCAATGATATAAGTTATGCAGAAGCTGCTAAAGGAGTGAAACCAAAAGAAGTTATAAGGAAAGTTCAGCCAAATCCAACACCAGAACAAAGACAGAGTGGAACTGAAAATGTGCTAACAGTTGAAAAGATTCTGTTGTTCATTGCATATGTCATTAATTGTACAGATCAAGTTAAGCAAAAAAGCAGAAAAAAAATCAAAATAATTGTGAAAGGGGCAGAGAGGTTTTTTGGTATAAAGGACATATCCAGGGAGCACATAAATAAGAGACTAGGGGCAGAAGGAAAGGCAGGAGAACAGGAAGACAAAAACTGAACATCTTACAATGGAACGCTAGAAGCCTTATTGCAAATGGACAAGAGTTTAAAGGATTTGTTAGAGAATTTAAAGAAGATTTAGATATTATATGTAGTCAGGAAAGTTGGCTTAAACCAAATCTTGATTTTGTTATAAAAGGATATGAAAGCATTAGAAGAGACAGAGAGGGAGGATCTGGAGGAGGGTGTATAACGTTCATAAAACAGGGAATTCAATTTAGACTACTGGCTAAAGGAAGAGAGTTAGAATACATTGTTACAGAAATTTGGACAGTAAATGGGCCATTTAAAATAATCAACTTCTATAATCCATGTATAAGACTTGCAATAAATTTAATGGAGGAATGGGGTGTATTTAGAGGGTAAGGTTATATGGTGTGGGGACTTTAATGGGCATAGTTCATTATGGGGTAATCATAATGATCAAAACGGGAATATAATAGAAGAAATAATGGATGTTAAAAATTTGGTATGTCTAAATGATGGAAGTGGAACCAGAATTAATTTTAGAGATAATACAGAGTCAGCAATTGATTTAACATTAGTTTCAAATTCTATAGCAGGTGTTTGTTTATGGCAAGTAATCAATAAAACAACTTTAGGAAGTGATCATTATCCTATTATGATTGAAATTAAGTTAAATATAGAAAGGTATTGTATGAAAGGGATAAAGAAATGGTGTTTTAGGTCAGCAGATTGGGAAACATTTCGGAATAGTAGTGAAATGAAAATGTTAAAAGTGGATATGAGTAGTAATATTGATTAAATCAATTTTTCCATATGTAATGCTATCTTAGAAGCTGCTAATCAGGCTGTAAGGAAGAAAGGTGGGGGAAGGGAAAGAAGGTTGGTGCCCTGGTGGACATCAGAATATAAGGAGGTTATCAAGAAACAAAATAAAGCTTTCAAATTATTAAAAAGAAATCACAACTTTCAGAATCTGAATAACTATAAGAAATTACAAGCAAATGTAAGGAGAATTATTAAAAATGCAAAAAGAGATTATTGGAGGAGTTTCTGTAATTCAGTAGGAAGGGAGACAGATATTTCTAAGGTGTGGGCAACAATTAAAAGGATGAATGGGATTAAGAGTGAGTGGATATGCAATATTAAATGATGGAGAAATAACAGCAGTTACTGACAGAGAAAAAGCAAAAATGTTTGTAAATACTTTTGTTAAAATTCTTATTTCTGAAAATATTGGTTAAGAAGGAAAAAAAGGAAGATAAAAGACTATTTCAGAAAACAAGGATTTATTACAGCAAATTGAAGATACAAACGAACCGTTGAACATGTTGTTTACAATAACAGAACTGAATAGGGCTTTTAAAAAAATATAAATTATCAGCTACTGGAAAAGATACAATTTATTATTGTCAGGATTTGTTCTGATGAACCCGAACACCACCACACACACAGAGCTACTTTTAAGGAGCTTTATTGAAGGCTTTGAGTAATGGAGATGGAGACCAGAGACTGTACCAGACAGGAGAAGACGAGTGGAGGAGATGGCTGAGGGTAGAGACACGGTGAAGCTGGAGCAGGCAGTTGGCTGAGCAAGGCGTCAGAGGTAGGGATCTCAGGCTAGAAGGTGTGAGACTCAGGCAGGCAACAAGGAGTGAATGCAGATGACCCAGCGACGAGGAGCAGACTGAAGAGGGCTTATATAGGAGAGCTGGCAGGTGTATTGAGTCCGGACTTGATTATTGCAGCAGGTGAAACTGATCCAGCATGGAGTGAAGCAGGGCAGAGTGGATGGTGGAAGGATCTGGAACTGTCCATGGTGCAGAAGGGAGACCTGCACCCTGACATTACCCCCCCTCAAGGCCGAATTCCAGGCGGCCTAAACAAAACACTAGTTCAAAAACAAGAACACCCATCCCGGGTGGGCGGAGGGAGGACAGGACAGGGGGTCAGACTCCAACAAAAGGTGCCGGGAGAACAGAAACCTCTTGAAGCGTGCTGGAACTCAGGAAACTTGACAGCGCTGGAACTCAGGAAACTTGACAGCGCTGGAACTCAGGAAACTTGACAGCGCTGAGAGCGTAGAACTCGGGGACTTGAGAGCGTGGAACTCGGGGACTTGAGAGCGTGGAACTCGGGGACTTGAGAGCACCAGAGGACACAGGCGGTGGCACCGGCGGGCTCAGGCGATGACTTGAGTGCGGCGGCATGGGAGCGACGCCTTTTGAGCGGCGGCTTGGGAGTGGTGGCTTGGGAGCGACGGAAGGCATCCTGGGCGTGGCAGGCGGCGGAGCAGCAGAGTCCTCGGCAGGCTCCGTGAAGGACGGCCTGGGCGCGGCAGGCGGCAGAGCAGCAGAGTCCTCGGCAGGCTCCGTGGAGGACGGCATGGGCGCGGCAGGCGGCGGAGCAGGGTCAGCCGGCGGCAGGGCAGTAGAGTCTTAGGTGGCGGGCGTCGCGGTGGGCGACCCCGGCGAGGCTGACGGCGGAGCAGCAGGGTCTCCGGTGGCGGTCGTCGCGGAGGGCGACCCCGTCGTGGCCAGCAGCGAGGCAGCAGGATCTCAGGCGGCCGGCAGTGGAGTCTCGCCTTGGTTCTCCTGGCATCGAGCTCCACTGAAGGAGCTTTTACTGGAGGCAGGTCCCCCTGGACCGCCTCTCTGGACTGGAGAGCAGAGACTGGAGGCGGGTCCGCCCGGACCGCCTCTCTGGACTGGAGAGCAGAGACTGGAGGCGGGTCCCCCTGGACCGCCTCTCTGGACTGGAGAGCAGAGACTGGAGGTGGGTCCCCCTGGACCGCCTCTCTGGACTGGAGAGCTGGCACTGGAGGCGGGTCCCCCTGGACCGCCTCGCTGGACACTGGAGCTGGTACTGGAGGCGGGTCCCCCTGGACCGCCTCGCTGGACTGGAGAGCTGGCACTGGAGGCGGGTCCCCCTGGACCGGCTCGCTGGACACTGGAGCTTGCACTGGAGGTGGGTCCCCCTGGACCCTCTCGCAGGACTCAGGAACATAGACTGGAGGCGGGTCCCCCTGGACCACCTCGCTGGACTCGGGAACGTAGACTGGAGGCGGGTCCCCCTGGTCCGCCTCTCTGGACTGGAGAGCTGGCACTGGAGGCGGGTCCCCCTGGACCGCCTCGCTGGACACTGGAGCTGGTTCTGGAGGCGGGTCCCCCTGGACAGCCTCACTGGACTCTGGAGGCAGGTCCCCCTGGACCCTCTCGCAGGACTCAGGAACATAGACTGGAGGCGGGTCCCCCTGGACCGCCTCGCTGGACTCGGGAACGTAGACTGGAGGCAGGTCCCCCTGGACCGCCTCGGAGGACTCTGGAGGTTTGACCGGAGGCGGGTCTCCCTGGACCCCCTCGCTGGACTCGGGAAAGTAGGCTTGAGGCGGGTCCCCCTGGACCCCCTCGCTGGACTCGGGAACGTACGCTGAAGGCGGGTCCCCCTGCACCCCCTCGCTGGACTTGGGAACGTAGGCTGGAGGCGGGTCCCCCTGGACCCTCTCGCTGGACTGCAGGGCTTCGGCTGGAGGCGGGTCCCCCTGGACCCCCTCGCTGGACTGCAGGGCTTCGGCTGGAGGCGGCTCAGCAGGACCTTCAGAGTCTGGCGGCGGCTCAGCAGGACCCTCAGTCGCAGGCGGAGCAGAGACCATTGTGACTGCCGGCAGTATAGGTACGTACACACCCACGCAGGCTTGGGCCTTGGCGTGTGCCGCAGGAACCCTTGAGACAGCCAGCTGCACAGGTTGAGGGCTTCTTTCGGCCAGCGGGTCTTTTCTCTCGTCGGCCGGCGGGTCTCTTCTCTCGTCGGCCCGCGGGTCTCTTCTCTCATCGGCCGGCGGGTCTTTTCTCTCGTCGGCTGGCGGGTCTTTTCTCTTGTCGGCCGGCGGGACGTCAGCGAAGGCCGGCGGGTTTTTTTTCGCGTCGGCTGGCGGGTCCTTTCTCTCGTCGGCCGGCGGGTCTTTTCTCTCGTCGGCCGGCAGGACGTCAGCGAAGGCCGGCGGCAGTGAGATGTGCGCACCCACGCAGGCTCTGGCCATGGCGTGCGCAGCAGGAACCTCAACTGTAGCCGACAGAGCGGAGCTTTGGGCGGCCGGCAGAGCGGAGCTTTGGGCGGCCGGCAGAGCGGAGCTTTCGGCGGCCGGCAGAGCGGAGCTTTGGGCGGCCGGCAGAGCGGAGCTTTCGGCGGCCGGCAGAGCGGAGCTTTCGGCGGCCGGCAGAGCGGATAGGCGCACACCCACGCAGACTTGGGCCGTGGCGTGTGCGGCCAGAATCTCAACGTCTGCCGGCGGGACTGAGCCTTCTACAGCCGGCTGCGCAGGGAGCTTGAAGACGGCTGGCTGCGCTGAGATCTTGGAGACGGCCGGCAGAGCAAAGCTTTCAGCGGATACGCGCACACCCATGCAAGCTTGGGCCATGGCGTGTGCAGTGGGAAACTCTGCTGTGGATGCCGAGGCGGTGTGCACCCCGACCTCGTAGGCTGTTGGAGTTTTGTCAGGGGCGGACCAACAAGGGAGAAGGTCGTCCCTGTCCCCATAGAAAAAGTCCCACAGCTGATCTTCATGAAGGCGGGGTGCTCTAGCCAGACTCTCCTGAGCGGCAGCATCTGCGCCCGGCCGACTCACCGGGGAAAGGAAGGTGACGTCGGCCGCAGTTGGTGCGGCTTCAAGGGGGAATGTCAGGCTTGGCCTCGGGAGGTTTCTGTGCCGCCGAGTCCGGCGTCTGCGCTGGGAGGAGCCGGGCGGCGATGAAGAGACTGCTGCTGACGGTGAGGCATCGGGAGTTGCAGCAGAGACAGCAGCGGCGGAAGTTGCAGGAGCAGCTGGAGCCGCAGCAAAGACGAGAGCTGAAGCTGAATCTGTAGCAGGGGCTGCGGACGAGGCAGCGGCAGCGGCGGCAAAGGCAGCAGGTGAGGTGGACAGACTGGTCGGCGGAGGTCTGGGTGGTGGTAATTTGCAGAGGAGCTGGGCAAGCGCTGCTTTGATGTTCCAGTCTAGCTGCTCAAACAGCCCAGACACTCCGAGGAGCGTCAGAAGCCCCATCTGGTTCTCCAAGCAGCCCCGCACGCGTTTAACCTCCTCTATCCGTTTCTTGGGAGGGCTGAGCATTGGAAAGGCCCTCAAACTTTCCTGGAGCTGAATCCAAAAACGCTCCGCCGCGTCTTGTAAGGCGAGCTCACCATGAGAGCTCTGTGTGGGCGTCGGGTTCAACTTTGGCTGGGTCATGCTGTCAGGATTTGTTCTGATGAACCCGAACACCACCACACACACAGAGCTACGTTTAAGGAGCTTTATTGAAGGCTTTGAGTAATGGAGATGGAGACCAGAGACTGTACCAGACAGGAGCAGACGAGTAATGGAGGAGATGGCTGAGGGTAGAGACACGGTGAAGCTGGAGCAGGCAGTTGGCTGAGCAAGGCGTCAGAGGTAGGGATCTCAGGCTAGAAGGTGTGAGACTCAGGCAGGCAACAAGGAGTGAATGCAGATGACCCAGCGACGAGGAGCAGACTGAAGAGGGCTTATACAGGAGAGCTGGCAGGTGTATTGAGTCCGGACTTGATTATTGCAGCAGGTGAAACTGATCCAGCATGGAGTGAAGCAGGACAGAGTGGATGGTGGAAGGATCTGGAACTGTCCATGGTGCAGAAGGGAGACCTGCACCCTGACAATTATGTTATGATTAGTAATTTAAGTTAAACTTCTAAAAATATTTTATTAGAAATGTATAATAGGATATGGGAAGATGGGGAATTGCCAAAGAGTTGGAAGGAAGCAGTGATTGTTCCTATCAGAAAACCAGGGAAAGATGAGTCAAAACCAGGAAATTATCGGCTGATAGCTTTAACATCCAACTTATGTAAAATAATGGAGAGAATGATAAATGAAAGATTAGTATATTATATGGAGTAAGGGACTTATATTGTCTTATCAGAGTGGTTTCAGGAGAGGGAGAGGTACTTTGGATCCAGTTTTATGTTTAGAACATGAAATTAGAAAGGCACAGGTGGATAAAGACAGTGTTGTGGCAGTGTTTTTTGACATTGAGAGAGAGCGTATGATACGATGTGGAGGGAAGGGTTATTAATTAAAATTAGAAGAATGGGTATAAATGGTTATATGTTTAAATGGATTAAACATTTTCTAGAAGAAAGACATATATAAATGAGGATAGGGAAGGATTATTCTGAGAGTTTGAAAATAGAAAATGGGACACCACAGGGAAGTATAGTAAGTCCGTTATTATTTTCAGTGATAGTTAATTATATGTTTAAAAAATAGAGGGTTGAATGGGATTCTCATTATTTGCAGACGATGGAGCAATGTGGAAAAGGGGAAGAAATTTAGACTTTATTGTAAAGAAACTTCAGGGAGCAATTTCAGTTGTAGAAAAATGGTCATATAAATACGGTTTTACATTTTCTGTTGAGAAAACTAAAATAATGTTTTTTACAAGGAAAAGAGTTGATGAAAAAACTAACTTAAAATTATATGGTCAGGATTTGGAAAGAGTTAAACATTTTACATTTCTTGGGATGTGGTTTGATGAAAGAATGACATGGGGTATGCACATTAAGAAAATAATTGATAAATTTAAGAAGGTACTAAATATAATGAGGTGTTTAGTTGGAAGAGAGTGGGGAGCTGATAGAAAATCATTAAAAGCAATTTATACTAGGTTAATCAGGTCAGTACTTGACTATGGATTTATAACTCAGCAGGAGATATAAACCTCCATATATTAAATATTATTCAACATCAGGCTTTAAGAATATGTACTGGCACTTTTAAAACATCTTCAACAGCAGCATTACAGGTTGAAATGGGAGAAATACCTCTTAAAGTTAGAAGGGATCAATTATCATTAAACTACTGGTCAAATTTACAGGGACAAAGGGTTAACCCTAACCCTACGCCTAACCCTAAAGGATCATCCAACATTAGACGTGCTTAAACCTGGATGGGAAAAGGTAAGGAAACCATTAAAGAGCTTTGGATGGGTAATAAACACTAAAGTTAATGAAATTAATTTAAATCAGTTAGATATATGTCAGACAGTTCCGATAACAGCAATACCACCTTGGATACTTCCTGATGCTAAAGTTGATCTTTCATTGTTAGAAAAGAAGGAAAAATATCAAATTATAAATAAATATATAGTACGAGAACACTTAAATAAATATTATAATTATATACAAATATATACAAATGCATCAAAAACACAGCTAATAGGGTAGGGATAGCATTTATTATACCACAGTTTAATATTAAGGTAGGAAAAAGGATTAGTGATGCCGTTTCAGTATACACCGGAGAAATGCTAGCTTTGCTTTTAGCAGTTCAATGGGTGGAAGAGGTAAGACCATTAAAATCTATCATTTGCTCAGATTCTAGTTCGTCATTAGTCAGTTTGCATAATAACCAGTCAGACAGTAGACCAGATATATTAATTGAAATACAACAAACACTTTACAGAATAAACATGATGGGGTTAGTAGTAAATTTTGTTTGGGTTCCGGCACATAACGAGATTAAAGGAAATTAAGTGGCAGACAGGATGGCTAAGGAGAGTACCAATAAGGTAAGGGTAGATATTAATGTTAGTTTTGGCATAACAGAAGTAAAGGGTATAATTAAACAAAAAGCAAAAGAGAGGTTGTATAATATAATATATATATATATATATATACTGGGTGCGATTTGCCGGGGGGCATGGGGGGGATTTACCCCCCCTCTGCTTGTGACGTCCCCCCCTCTGGTCATTCATGTTTTATCCCTGGGGGGGATACATTCCTCCCCCCCTCTGGTCTGAATTTAAATGTATATAAATTAGGGCTGTCAGTTTTAACGCTTAAGACCACAACGCCGACATTTTTTTTGTCGCCGTTAATCGCGCGTCACAACACACACACCGTTCCCTAATGTTTTTCCCCACCACGCTCTCCGGACTGAGGTTTCTTTTACCCTCGGCGCTTTACGTAGTTTCAAGAGAGCTAGAGACTGTAGCGAAACAGACCCGCGCTTACTGTTGCACAGACTGTTCATTTCATGCGACTTTGGGCTTATTTTATTCTAAAGGCGCTTGTAAATTTTATAAGTCACGGTTTGCGTTTTTTTTGGGCACGTTTCTGAAAGTGAATTAGCTTATTTGGGCTCTAAAATAAGTGACGAAACAGTGGTTATTAAGAGACCTGCCTGCACTAGACACTTTGTATCCAGCTGAAATATCCCTCCGCCATAGGAACCGACGGTAGTAAAGGCAGACAAAGTAACTCTGCACGTATTTTCTGCAGTTTACGGTGCAATAACCGGTGATAACTGCTGAAAGTAGATTACTTGGTGCAGATCACCATTTTGATACGCCCGTTCCTTCCCCCTGGCGTTTCCATACGCCCGTTCCTTCCCCCTGGCGTTTCCATACGCCCAGTCTTTTCCCCTTGGCGTTTCCATACGCCCGTTCCTTCCTCTGGCGTTTCCGTACGCCTGTTTCTTCCTCTGGCGTTTCCATACGCCTGTTTCTTCCCTTGGCGTTTCCGTACACCCGGTCCTTCCCCTTGGCATTTCCGCACGCCCGTTCTTTCCCCCGGCGTTTCTGTACATTAGTTGTGCCCCAGCGTTTCCTTACCCTGTTGAGCCCTAACGTATCAGTCCGCCTGTCCTTCCCCCTGGTGTTTCCATACGCCCGTTCCTTCCCCTGGTGTTTCCATACGCCCGTTCTTTCCCCTGGCGTTTCCATACGCCCGTTCCTTCCCCTGGCGTTTCCATACGCCCGTTCCTTCCTCTGGCGTGTCCATACACCTGTTTCTTCCCTTGGCATTTCCGTACGCCCGTTCCTTGCCCTTGGCGTTTCCGCACGCCCGTTCTTTCCCCCCGGCGTTTCTGTACGTTAGTTGTGCCCCAACGTTTCCTTACGCTGTTGAGCCCTAACGTATCAGTCCGCCTGTCCATCCCCCTGGCGTTTCCATACGCCCGTTCCTCCCCTTTGGTGCTGTGTTGTGCCCGTCCCTTCCCTTTGGCGCTGTGTTGCGCTCGCTCTTTCCCCAGGCGCGGTGTTGCGCTCGCTCTTTCCCCTGGCGCTGTGTTGCGCTCGCTCTTGCCCCTGGCGCTGTGTTGCGCTCGCTCTTTCCCCTGGCGCTGTGTTGCGCTCGCTCTTTCCACTGGCGCGGTGTTGCGCTTGCTCTTTCCCCTGGCGCTGTCAAGCGCCCGTACCTTTCCCTGATGTGCCGCGCCCTGGTTGTGCTCTGGCACGTCCGTGTCTCTTGGCCCCTTTGGTTCCTCCGTGTCTCTTGGCCCCTTCGTGTCTCTTGGTTCCTTCGTGTCTCTTGGTTCCTTCGTGTCTCTTGGTTCCTTTGTGTCTCCTGGCCCCTTGATTCCCCAGTGTTCTCTAGTCCCTTGGTTCCCCAGTGTTCTCTAGCCCCTTGGTTCCACAGTGTTCTCTAGCCCCTTGTTTCCACAGTGTTCTCTAGCCCCTTGGTTCCCCGGTGTTCTCTAGCCCCTTGGTTCCCCGGTGTTCTCTAGCCCCTTGGTTCTCCAGTGTTCTCTAGCCCCTTAGTTTCCCAGTGTCCTCTAGCCCCTTGGTTCCCCAGTGTTCTCTAGACCCTTGGTTCCCCAGTGTTCTCTAGACCCTTGGTTCCCCAGTGTTCTTGAACCTTTGGTTCCTTAGTTTCCTGTTTTTGACTCGTGCCCGCCGTCCTGGGACCCTCTCCACCCACCCAGGGTAAGAGGTTCTGAGCCGTCCGGTGTTCGGCCTTGAGGGGGGGGGGGTGGTGGTGTCATGGTTTAAGTTTTCGTCTCTGTTTATTTTGTAGTTCACCCAGCTCTCCCTCCCACAGCCATTAGTCACACCCACTCTAATTAGTCTTCATTCCCGTCACCTGTCAGGCTCCCTTTATAAACTCACCTCAGTTGTCTCCTCGTCGCTGGCTCGTAGTGTTTGTTGCTGTCCTTCGTGTCTGCCTGCACCTGTTCCCCGTCTTGGTTCCCGGTCCGTCAAGTTTTGGTTTTGTTTGGCTGCGCTGCTGGCTTCAGTCACTCCGTCTTCGTCTTGGTCTCGTCCCTGGTCCTGCAGCAGCCCAGCTGCTCTCTGTCTCGTGGACTCTGTACCTGCCAGTCAGCTCCTGCATCATTCACCTCCGCCTGGTAACAATTCTGGTTCCTCATGTCACTACCATCCACCTGCAATAAACTCTCTTAAATCCTACTCTGTGTGTGCGTGCTCTGTCCGGGTTCACCCTCGACAAAATCATGACAAAGATGGTTCCAGGAGGTTATGTACGGCACAGTGTATGTGCACAGCATGTACTGTACGTAGATTCCTGTTGGTGTCTAACTAAAGCAGCAACAGCAGCAGAGGGCCTCAATGAGGGAGCCCGACTGGCTCAGGACTGCACACCTCCTACCTGGACAGATATATAAATTATGCCTTTTTGTATAATTTCGTATGTAATCCAATTTGAATTATTTGTTGGATACACATTCACTGTTTTCTCTATTAAATTTTATATAGCTTGATTGCATTTTGATGGTATAGTTAAGAAAGCAGTGTTATTTTTGGTTTGATGTTGCGTATTTGTGTTTTCTAATGAAGCGTCTACTAAAAATGTTTTATAACCCTGGGCCTGTACTAAAAAGCAGGATTAGTGCCTCAGTGAGTTAATTTATTCTAAGGGAAATCTGGCTTTGTAACACTGACAGAGGTCTGTGACAGCTGGAAACTTGTGAATTACTTTGTTTTCTGTGTTAAAATCGTTAAAACAGAAAATATTTCATTTTCATTTGCCTTATCAGCATAAAAGAAGTTTATCATACTTACAAAACTGCATTAAATCATTTTGTTCTCCAAAAGTATCTAAACCTCTTTCATGATTATTCTTACACTACTAAATAACTGCAACACTTTATTGAAAAAAAAAAAATGAAGTTTCTGTTATTGGAATATTATCCTAAAGTCACTATGACCTGACGTCACTTCAGACATGGGAGCACTGAAGACACGAGAACTGCGTATCAGCTCAACAGTCCGCTGATTACCAACGTCAATGTTGGCGTATCTGCTGTGCGGGATAGTAAATAGGATATGTCTTTGTTTTGTCTCATGGCAAGGCCGCTGTCAGGTATCAGTGGGAGCTGGGAGGCAGAGGAGAGTCAGAAACAGGGCAGATGGCTGCAGGTGACTACAGGGTGCGATTACTTTCTTCTATGTAATCTCACCTCTGTTTCTCAAATAAAGTGCTGGAACTTGACCACTTCACTGTTTCCTTATTCAGTAAGTCTTGGAAGTCACTTATGGTTTGACTTTACTATTACAGTTTGTTCTTAATTCATTTTAAACGTTATTTATAAAAGAATTTCTTATCTGAAAGACTCAACCTGAACTTTTCTCGCATCTCAAGAAGTCCCCGTTGGCCCATTCATTTAATAAAACACAGTCTGAATCATTAGATCTACTTGTGCTTTGATGATAAGGAGCAGGAGTAGTAGCTCATTATCTTCAAAGATCCTGCCTGAAAAGGGGAAAAACCCAGTCTCAGACATCCCACAGTGTGGTGTGTTTCTAAGGACCTCCTGCATCAGAATACTCTTGTTTTCATCCCTTTAGTTTTGTAGCATTATTATACTGACATTTCTAGGTTCTTGTAAAATGTCAGAGTAATAAAAAGTAGATCTTTAGCATTTTACTAGTGGCAATTAAAGAAGTGTACCTATTAAAATTGGCCACTGAGTGCATTCACATAACTTTTAATCGCAAACATGCAGTTGTTTTTCATTTTTGTCATTGTGTTGGTCACACGCAAAACAAGTCACAGGTTATGTAAAAACAGCCACAACACAAAAGACCTACATTCAAATGGATGGTAATGTGTTTCAACCTAAAGCATTATTTAATTTGTTCTGAGTTGCCAAATACTTTTAAGATTGAACACCAAACAAGAGATCTTCTGCCAAATATTCTCTTCACGATTAGGTTAGTTGCACCCAATCATAAGGCAGCAACTCAATGCTTTTAGCCAAGCAGAGGTGGTGAAGACATTGTCATGAAGTTCATTGCAAGAATCAAAATGAGAAAGAAAGGGGATTTAAGAGACTTTGGGAATGGGATCATTGCTGGTTCCAGATAGCCTGGTCCAAGTATTTCAGGATTGCTACTGGAATTTTAACCCAAAACCTTCTCTAAAGTTTACATAGAATAGTCAGAAAAAGTTGGATTAGCTGGATGAAAATGTGTTGTTGACATTAAAAGTCAGGGGGAAATGAGGAGACTGATTCAGGATGACAGAAAGGCAACAGCTGCTCAAATAGACACTTTTTACAACCATGGTATACTGAAGACCACCTCTAAACACACAACATGTCAAGCTTTGAAACAGATCCACCACAGCAGCAGACCTCATCACCTCAACAGGTACCATTTCTGTCAACTGAGAACAAGAACCTGTGACTACAATTCACACAGGTTCACCAAAATCAGACAGTAACTAAAAATAACACAGTTTGATACGAGTTCTAGTTTCAGCTCCAGCTGGTAGGGTCACAATCTTGTGTTAATAACACACTGTGCCCCGCAAACATAATCACACCCCTTGGCATTTTTCATGTTTTGTTGACTCCATCCATCCATTTTCTGAGCTGCTTAATCCCATGGGGTTGCGGGGTTGCTGGTGCCTATCTCCAGCGTTCACTGGGCAAGAGGCGGGGTACACCCTGGACAGGTCGCCAGTCTGTTGCAGGGCAACACAGAGAGACAAACAGGGCAAACAACCATTCACGCACACACTCACACCTAAGGACAATTTAGAGATGTCAATTAACCTAACAGTCATGTTTTTGGATTGTGGGAGGAAGCCAGAGTACACGGAGAGAACCCACGCATGCACAGGGAGAACATGCAAACTCCATGCAGAAAGACCCTGGGAAAGAACCTTCTTGCTGCAAGGCACCAGCACTACCCAGCGCGCCACTGTGCAGCCCCGTTTTGTTGACAAATAAGCTGAAATTAATGTAACTAACCATTTCATTTACATGGCATGCCTGCAGCTTGTGTCAGTAGCTCTGTATTTCTTCTAATTTTTTCATATAGTTTTCAATACTTTTATCTTTTTCTATTAATCTAGTTGTGTGTGTGTGTATGTTCCGGTTTACTTTTCACTTTTTCCAATTATGGATGCAACTGCTGTCAGGGTTCTCTGTTGGTCGGTGCTCTAATTCTGCTCCACAGGTGGTTTGAGTTGGCTGCGGGGCGTGACCCACACCTGCGGCTCATCGGGAGTGCTCAGCACTGGCTTCTTAAGGAAGGCGCATGCAGATGGAAGACACTAAATCAGAAAGAGAAGATTTATTATTAGAAATTCATCAAAGTTTATTCAGAATACAAAAACTTTATATAAATGTAACATTCTGTTGGGTTCCAGCCCATGTAGGATTAAATGGAAATGAAAGAGCAGACCAAATAGCTAAAAAATCAATTAGAACAAATAATATTATAAATATACCGTATGGGAAAGGAGAAGCTAAGGCAATAATTAAAAAAGAAATTAAGGAAAAATGGCAGGATAGATGGAACATGGATAAAAGTGGAAGAAATTATTATATGATACAGAAATCTATTAATGCCAAGGGTGTGACTAGGAAAAATCGAAGAGAGGAGACTATTTTAACTAGATTAAGATTTGATCATACTGGGTTAAATAAAACATTATTTTTATTTTGCATGTTCTCCCTGTGCATGCGTGGGTTCTCTCCGGGTACTCCGGCTTCCTCCCACAGACCAAAAACATGACTGTTAGGTTAATTGGCTTCTCCAAATTGTCCTTAGGTGTGAGTGTGTGTGTGAATGGTTGTTTGTCTCTGTGTTGCCCTGTGACAGACTGGCGACCTGTCCAGGGTGTACCCCGCCTCTCGCCCAGTGAACGCTGGAGATAGGCACCAGCACCCCCCGCGACCCCATGAGGGATAAAGCGGTTCGGAAAATGGATGGATGGATGGATGGATGGGGATATATATATATATATATATATATATATATATATATATATATATATATATATATATATATATATATATATATATATATATATATATACTCACCGGCCACTTTATTAGGTACCCCATGCTAGTAACGGGTTGGACCCCCTTTTGCCTTCAGAACTGCCTCAATTCTTCGTGGCATAGATTCAACAAGGTGCTGGAAGCATTCCTCAGGGAGTTTGGTCCATGTTGACATGATGGCATCACACAGTTGCCGCAGATTTGTCGGCTGCACATCCATGATGCGAATCTCCCGTTCCACCACATCCCAAAGATGCTCTATTGGATTGAGATGTGGTGACTGTGGAGGCCATTTGAGTACAGCAAACTCATTGTCATGTTCAAGAAACATGACAATGAGTTTCATGGAATCAGTCTGAGATGATTCCAGCTTTATGACATGGCACATTATCCTGCTGAAAGTAGCCATCAGAAGTTGGGTACATTGTGGTCATAAAGGGATGGACATGGTCAGCAACAATTCTCAGGTAGGCTGTGGCGTTGCAACAATGCTCAATTGGTACCAAGGGGCCCAAAGAGTGCCAAGAAAATATTCCCCACACCATGACACCACCACCACCAGCCTGAACCGTTGATACAAGGCAGGATGGATCCATGCTTTCATGTTGTAGACGCCAAATTCTGACCCTACCATCCGACTGTCGCAGCAGAAATCGAGACTCATCAGACCAGGCAACGTTTTTCCAATCTTCTATTGTCTAATTTCGATGAGCTTGTGCAAATTGTAGCCTCAGTTTCCTGTTCTTACCTGAAAGGAGTGGCACCCGATGTGGTCTTCTGCTGCTGTAGCCCATCTGCCTCAAAGTTCGACGTACTGTGCGTTCAGAGATGCTCTTCTGCCCACCTTGGTTGTAACGGGTGGTTATTTGAGTCACTGTTGCCCTTCTATCAGCTCAAACCAGTCTGGCCATTCTCCTCTGACCTCTGGCATCAACAAGGCATTTCCGCCCACAGAACTGCCGCTCACTGGATGTTTTTTCTTTTTCGGACCATTCACTGTAAACCCTAGAGATGGTTGTGCGTGAAAATCCCAGTAGATTAGCAGTTTCTGAAATACTCAGACCAGCCCTTCTGGCACCAACAATCATGCCACGTTCAAAGTCACTCAAATCACCTTTCTTCCCCATACTGATGCTCGGTTTGAACTGCAGGAGATTCTCTTGACCATGTCTACATGTCTAAATGCACTGAGTTGCCGCCATGTGATTGGCTGCTTAGAAATTAAGTGTTAACGAGCAGTTGGACAGGTGTACCTAATAAAGTGGCCGGTGAGTGTATATATATATATATGTGTGTGTGTGTGTATGTGTGTATATATAGATAGATATATATGGGTATATGGATAGATATGGATATATAGATGTATGTATGTGTATATATATAGATATGTGTATGTATGGATATATATAGATATAGATAGATATATGTATATATAGATAGATTTATAGATATAAATATAGACATGTAGATATATACAGGTATATATGTAGATGTAGATATTAATAAAGTAATTTTCACATTGATAGGGCCCATGCTACATACTCCGGTACAGTAGGTGGCATGCACCTAAAAGCTAAGGTTGCAATCTGCCAGTAAACAAAAAGAAGAAGAAAAGAAGATGGAAGACACTGGAGCCTTATCCAGGTGTGGTACGACGTGGCCTTTGACACGAACATGAGGCTGTTCATACTTTGGAATTTGTCTAACTCTGAATCTCCTGCCTTTTTTGCAGTTTTGTGTTTTTGGATTACTCACCCGTTTTCGAAGTCTTGCTCGACGAACCTGCACCAGAAGAATCCTTGGCTCAGATGTTGCTCTGGCGCTCCCCCTCGAGGTTCCTCTTCCCGGATTCTACTGGTTCTTTCGAATCCTCTGGTCCAACCATCTGCCTCACCGTCAGTCGTGGCTCGTCTTGGATCCCTCGCCAACAAACCATCAGTCCGCCCTCTAGCTGCTAACCACCGCCCGTCCTCGAGCACTCGGCCGCAGAGTTTCCCTCACTGTCCCTCCTCAGGTCCACTCGAACTAAATGGTAAGCAGCTTGGCTTCTGAAGATTTTCTTCTGGTTCTTCGTGCTTAACATCTCCCTTCTTTCTCTCCGCAGTTTCCTCCTGCACTGACATTCAGACCTCGATCACATTGTGTTATGTCTGTAGCCTGAACTTTAATAAATCATCTTTAAACTACATTCTGTCGTCTGCATGTGGGCTAAACATATTAAAACCATGACAACTGCGTTATGGACAATTTGCTGCTCATCTTGCGCTACACAGGGTTTGCTCTGGGAGACAACAGAGGCTAGCGTGAGCTTGTTTACTCCAGGGACCAGCTACAAGCTCTGGTTAACAACCCATCCAGAATACCTGGAGCTCCACCAGAGATGCCCAAGGAGAAATGAAAGACAAGCAGGGTGAAGCCGACATAGATGGAGGAGGAAATATAGACCTGCGTCATGGGAAATGTTCAATCCCTCACAAAGCAGGGGAATTGGATGCTCTATTCACTTTATTTTTGAACGCAGAAGTAAATATGTATTTTTTTTTATTTTTTTTGTGCGGCACTTCCGTTTCAGTGCTTCCATAGGCCAACTACCATTAGCTTGACTGAATTGGTAAACTGTTGCAGCAACATTTCCAAAAATTGCAGAGCAATCAAAGCGGCAGGTCAGTGCCACACCCTCAAACTATTCATGACTGAGAGGATTATATGAAGAAGTGTCCTCATATAATATACAAAGACATTTGTAACTATTTTGTGTTGCCACTTGGTGCTGATGGCTCTACAATGCTAATGTACCGAGGCGTCCCTCCACAGTGGAAAAGTTGGCACGGTGTTAATAAATAGTAACATTGACAACCTGGTATTCATGAGGACTGATGTCCATTCAAGCCAAAGCAAGTCCGACGTTCACTCTGCTGGATCCTGACTACATCAACCGGCACTACTGAGACGGCCAGAGTGCTGTTGTGTTGCGGCTCCAGGGGAAGTCCATCAGTCACGCAGCGGTGCTCTTATGGAAGGTAGGCTAATGAATTGTCTGATTCAAAAACATACTAGCTGTTGCCTCATTGTGATTAGATCACTGGTCAGTTAAAGGTATACTATGCAACCGGGGTTGATTTTCCAGCGAGGCTCCCCCCAGAGGGCGAAAGTAAAAGTGCACTGTCGTAAAGATGCTCAGCTGTTCTGGTTTCTCCTCAAGCCAGGCGCGGTTGTTTTGAGCTTAGCAGACAGGCGAACGCAACGAAAAGTGGAAAAAACGGCAGTACAGTCAATGACTAACACAGTGAAGGTATGAACATCAAGCTTCCCGCAGCGCTATCTTGGCGAGGCGGCCGCGGCGGCCGTCTCGCCAAGCCGCGACCGCGGCCGCTGCCGCCTCGCCAGTTTTATTATTATTATTATTATTATTATTTTTTATGTTGGCGAGACGCTACCGCCACCGCCTCGCCAAGCCGCAGCCGCCGCCTAGCGTCTCGCCAACATAAAAAAAAAAAGATAATAATAATAATTATAATAATAATAATAATAAAACTCGATATGCTTGCATGTTTATTTGACATTAGCACGCGGTTCTTTGTTGTTGCTTTCGCGCGTGCATATAGTGAATGGCAGGGCAAAAACACATGGAGTTCTCGCCGTAAAGCGAGACTTCTGTGTGTGCGGGCCGTGAGCTCTTGCAATTGCAAGTGCGGTATTTCCCCCACAGACCCCCAGGGCGGCCGAGAAAACCTTTGTTCGACCTGAAATGACTCATTTAATCATCCAAAACGGTATGGAACACATTAATTAACTGAAAAATGTTGCATAGTAGGCCTTTAATTTTACAAAGATAGCAGTGTTAGAGGTTTGGAATTGAACTGACGTTATAACTGGATATCAAAATGTTCAACTACCTACTTCATAATGTTTAGGCTTGAAGTTTGAAATTGTACCAATCTGTGTGCTCTCAAAGCTCTTGACGCAAGCTTGTCACATTAAAATGTAAGTTAGCTTTAGAATCATGCTGTGCGTCTATTTCTAGTTTATTTGTTAGGGTATCAGTGTTAAAGAGCTAGTGAAAACATTGGCTTCTAAAGCATTTGTGACATAAAAGTTAGTATATGATTAACATTTTTATTTTCTAATCAACATATTGTTAACCTTTTCAAGATAAGTGAAAGTCTGATCTTTTGTTCATTGATTATGCCTGGGTCAAGGTAAGGTCATTCAAGTTTGGGTAATGTCAGCACACCACCTCTTTCTGTAAAGATAAGCATTCTAATTCATAACAGTCTAATCTTGAATGGCAATTTCGATAAGTGCATCAGGAAGGTAAATAGAAAAATATGGACAGTTTATAGTTGTCACTATAAACTATCCATATTTTATATAAATATTGTGACACCAAGGACTGTAATATATCAAAAATAACTGTTCCTTTAACTTTGTTAAAAGGTGCAGTTTGCCGTGGCCAAAGGTCTGACTGGATTGTCCTGAAAAGATGAGCAGCACCATCCCCAAATGGTTGAATGATGGTTGTTTCCTGCACCACAAAGAATTAAATGGCCTACAAATATGCCATAAGTGAAATGTTTAAACCTAGTAATATTTTACCATTTTAAAAGGGAAATGTAATTACATTTACTGTAAACAAATTGCTGAAGTTAATAAATGGAATTAATAAAATACTGTATCCTCTTGCCAGTTTATGTTCATAAGATACACTTTAGTTCTTTACATGTGCTTTGGACAACATTCACTTGATCAAATTATGAATAAATGCAAATTACATTAGCAACTGAAATGGATAAAAAAAAATACACATTTTAGTTGGACACAACTTTTGTATATGTAAACATTTAAACAGTCTGTAACTATGGATATACAGTACTTGAAAAGGCAAGGCAAATTTATTTATTTGTATAGCACATTTCAGTACAAAGACAATGAGGTGTTCCGGGCACGTCCCACCGGGAGGAGGCCCAGGGGAAGACCCAGGACACGCTGGAGGGACTATGTCTCCCGGCTGGCCTGGGAACGCCTTGGGATTCCTCCTGAGGAGCTGGCCCAAGTGGCTGGGGAGAGGGACGTCTGGGCCTCCCTGCTGAAGCTGCTACCCCCGCGACCCGACCCCGGATAAGCGGAAGAAGACGGACGGACGGACGGACGGACGGAGACAATGCAAAGTGCTTTACATGATTAAAATATAGGGAAAACAGAATAAAAGCAAGTTGGAATAAAATGTAGAAACAAAATAAAACATGGGAGAATAGAAACTAAAAGCAAATATTAAAAACAGTTGTACTACAAAGTTGAATGAATGTTGTTTCAGTAAAACAGTTTGACTAGCACAGTCAAAGGCAATCCTAAACAAATGTGTTTTTAATCTTGATTTAAAGAAACTCAGGCTTTCAGCACTTTTACAGTTTTCTGGAAGTTTGTTCTAGATAAGTAAAGCATAGGAACTAAATGCTGCTTCTCTGTGTTTAGTTCTGGTTCTAGATATGCAGAATATGCTGGAGTCAGAAGACCTTAGTGGTCTGGAGGGTTGATACACTGATAACAAGTCTGTGATGTATTTAGGTGCTAAGCCTTTCAGGGATTTACGAACTAACAGAAGTATTTTAAAACCTATTCTCTGAGATACAGGGAGCCACTGTAAGGATTTTAAAAGTAATTCCAATATGAAAAACTTTAAGGTGCAAAAACAAAGAAATATTTAAAAGCGGAGATCCAAAACACATTGTGTATTATGATTCCACTTGTTTACAGTAAAATATAACTAATCAGCAGTGCAGAATAGATATACCTGGAAAAATAGAATTTTAAAGACAAATGTTTACAAATGAAAGTACAATCAAGGCACTGCATGCTGTCAAATTATTATTTACAAATCTTAAGCTTCAGTGGAAATCTGGATCTTTTTGACAAGTAAACTTCCACGCTCAATCAACATCCTTGTGGATGATTTCCCCCCTGCATGTTTACAAGGGTTGCACAGATTCTTAGGAGTTTGTCCATTTTATATACCAAGTTTATGGGTACAGTCTGGAAGATAATTTTGAAAACTTTGAGCCTCCTAAAAACTCTTTCTGCGTGTATGTGGACATTTTCAATCCTCCTTGTGGCAGTTAGATTCTTATCAGACAAGTGCCCTCCTTTATGAGTGAATGCTGGTAGAACAAGGTTAAATCGCCTCTCAAACAGCAGACATCCAATGCTAAAGCCTCTGTCTCCCATCACTTCATTGCCGGGACAAAGATACTCCAGGACGCCAGCGTTTTCCCTGCGACATACATTCTTCTTCTTGTCTCCCAATATGTAGGTGTGATTCATCAGTGCCTGAAGTGTCAGTATCTTTATTCATAGGTGACTGTGCCTATGGAGCGGTCTGGTCAGCCTCTACATCACAGTGGCTGTCATCTGTCAAGCACAAGACCACATAAGCCCACAATCAGTTTAGCAAACAGCATAAAATATATCGAGACTGAATTTAAGCTACCAAAACTGCAATCAAGTTCAGTTTATTATTCAAATTTGTTGAGAAGTTTTCTATTTATGGAAACCCAGCAGATTGCTTCGAGTCACTGACTTGCAGCATTCACTACTCCTGGGTGAGCGTGTAGCCACAGTGGAGAGTAGCTGGCATTATATTCTTGACTTTGCAGCAATTTGTCATGCCGAGGATGCATGGAGTGACAGTGGAGAAGAAAACTCCAGCAGCACCAGCTTCAGTGTGAACAGCCATCTGCCAAGAGCTACTTAGGATTAGAGAAGACAGAACATAAACAGAAATAGATCATAGGAGCATGAAGAGGAACTCAGCAAACCGTGGTCGGCAAGATCTAGGAGGTTATGGAACAAAGTGTAATTTCTGAACAGACTGGCGACCTGTCCAGGGTGTACCCCGCCTCTCGCCAATGAACGCTGGAGATAGGCACCAGCAACCCCTGCGACCCCATGAGGGATTAAATGGGTCAGAAGTTAAATCAAGAATAGAATTTAAAATTCTTCTTGTAACGTATAAAGCCCTTAATAATCAAGCTCCATCATATATCAGAGCTCTGATTACCCTGTATGTTCCTAACAAAGCACTTAGCTCTCAGACTGCAGGTCTGCTGGTGGTACCTAGAGTCTCTAAAAGTATGGGAGGCAGATCCTTTAGCTATCAGGCTCCTCTCCTGTGGAACCAACTCCCAGTTTTGGTCTGTGAGGCAGAATGTGAATCATTGCTTGTCGGGACTTTGATGCAATCAACTGGTTTCCTTATATAGGACATTTTTGACCAATCTGTATAATCTGACCCAATCTGTATAATATGATTGAACTTGGCTTTGTAAAGTGCCTTGAGATGACATGTTTCATGATTTGGCGCTATATAAATAAAATTGAATTGAATTGAATTGAATAGAAAATGGATGGATGGATGGATGAATGAAGTTGGATCCCAAGGAGAACTCATGAAGGAACCCTAAAGAAAACAACAAGGGAATCAGCACAAACCAGGAAAAAGAACAAGGAAGAACAAGAAGAAGATTTCAGAGGGCTTGAACAGGGGTGTCAAGCTCCAGTCCTCAAGGGCCACTGCCTGCAACTTTTATATGTGACTCTACTTCAAGTGGTGAGATGCTCTGTGAGCGCCAGGTACTGATCAGAGAGCACCACTAAATGATGGGTGGGGAAGACACCTTATAGTTGGGCAGGTTGAGGTGTGCCTATTTGTTACTCCTGTTGCATGTCAGCTGTTTGTGTGGCTGTGTTTTGGGGATCTGCTTATCTGAGATCGTAAGTGCCGTTTTTCAACCAATCTGTTTGGTTTTTGAGGGTTACACCTGCTGTTTGTTTCTGGAACGCTGCCACTCGGCTGGTGTTATCAGCTGCAGTTGGAGTCCTTCACAGTGCACGACTTCTGCTGGTTCCTGAACAGCCTTCTTGTTCTACCTCCATTTTGAAAAGCTACCCTGTTTATACATTTCTTATTTTATGAGCACATGCCTGAGGACTACAGCTTTATATATATATATATATATATATATATATATATATATATATATATATATATATATATATATATATATATATATATATATATATACAGGGTGCGATTTGCTGGGGGGGTGGGGGGGATTTCCCCCCCCCTCTGGTTGTGACGTCCCCCCCTCTGGTCATTCGTGTTTTATCCCTGGGGGGGATACATTCTTCCCCCTTCTGATCTGAATAAGTAATACTATCAGGGGTTTAATGTTCTCCGTCGCTGTGAGGGACTTTCGTCATTTGGAAAATGAGCGCAAAATGTTCCGTGTAGAGTTTTTATTGAAGATTTTAAACAGAAGCTGCGCTTAACCAATGAAATCTGGCAGAGCTAGGACATTAGCAAATCAGAAGGAGAGTAGTCTTTGCAAAGCGGAAATCTACCAGTCTGAGTTTATCGGTGTTCAATCATTTTAACTTTTAAAAGAATATCTTAAACTGACCACAGATGCATGAATGAAAGTAGCGGTAGTCAAAGGTTTTCTTTGGATTTATGTAAACCAGCAGGTTAGAAAGTTCAGTGCATAAAACAGCTGACAACAACTTCCCTCGGTAAGTGTGTCTGTTGCTGTTATGTTTTATTTAAAACTGAAAGAGTAACGCTGTAGCTCGGCTAATTTAGCATGACGCACTTTTTTTTTAAGAAGAAGAAGAAGGGTCGAAATGTGAAACGATGTCCCGGTCTCACAGGGTCTGATTCGGAAAAAGTAAAAAAGATCATAAATATTATTCCACCTGCGCTTTTCTGTAACAAAGAAGGTCGTGGAGGGGCTGTTGACCATCTCCAGCAGTCAATGAGCGAGAGGTGGGGACACAGAGTATATAGGATTGATTTATATTGAATGTGACAGGTGTGAAGAAGATGATGTAATGATGAAGCTGCTGTCTTTTGAATAAGCTGCAGTCCATGGAGGGTTTTGAAATTGTAAAGTGAAAAGGTGAGTGGACAGTGGACCAGTTTGTCAAAAGTGTGAAGGAAGAACTTGATGCTGTAAATATGAAAGTTAACCAGGTGATGTTATGGATGTGGAAAGTGAAGGAGATTATGGAGAGGGCTGTCCAGGATGGCGCCAAGGCTCTGAAGCTGGAAGGTGGAGAGATACAGGAATTGTCAATGGAACTGTCAGATTTGGTTAAAGTGGACTTGTTACAATGAGCAAATGAGGTTACTAAGGTGGCATGACGTCCACGGCCCGGGAATATTAACCCCTGAATATGATGGATTTTTCAAAATTGATATTAATACATGTCTTGTGTCCTTCACATTTGTAAATTAATTTTGTTGTTTGTATTTAAAGAGTATTATTACATTTTCTGCTCAAAGCGGTTAAAGTAAATTAATACCCACTCCTGAGTCCCGACAGTAGATGGCGCAAGTTTAAAAACAAAAGTCTAACCTACTGGATCTAGCTAGCTACCTGAAAGAGCACCTGCTAGCTAACCATTATTAATAAAACTTTGATTCATTAATACAACTTTTGAAATTATCCCCCCCTCAGGTTTTTTTGCAAATATATATACAGTGTGCGATTTGCAAAAAAAACAGAGGGGGGGATCATTTTCCTCGATTAAGATAACAGTTATCACCGGTTATTGCACCGTAAACTGCAGAAAATACGTGCAGAGTTGCTCTGTCAGCGAAACAGACCCGCGCTTACTGTTGCACAGACTGTTTATTTCATGCGACTTTGGGCTTATTTTATTCTAAAGGCGCTTGTAAATTTTATAAGTCACGGGTTGCGGTTTTTTTGGGCACGTTTCTGAAAGTGAAATCGCTTATTTGGGCTCTAAAATAATTGACGAAACAGCGGTTATTAAGAGACCTGCCTGCACTAGACACTTTGTATCCAGCTGAAATATCCCTCCGCCATAGGAGCCGACGGTAGTAAAGGCAGACAGAGCAACTCTGCACATATTTTCTGCAGTTTACGGTGCAATAACCGGTGATAACTGCTGAAAGTAGATTACTTGGTGCAGATCACCATTTTGAGCAGACATTGGTTCTGAAGATGAATTTTTAACATGCTGATAACATCGCAGATAGATACCCTACCCATAAACCGTACTTTAATGCTTATTAATTTGTTTTTTCTGTATTTGTCAAACTAAGGCTGAATCACGTTGCCAAACGAAGGACCTGGAGTTACTAAACAGTTGCTAAACAGTCTCATTCAGGGTACTAAGCTCCTGCCCAGTTGCAAGCAACGTTTAAGACTGGAATGACCTGGAGATTTAAAACCTTTTTCCAGGCTTAAACTGTATGAACATGGATATAAACGGCAAGCAAAAACTATGCAAAGACGTTATTGTTGGTGTGAAAGCTCAGAATTAGATGTGAGCTTTATATATATATATATATATATATATATATATATATATATATATATATATATATATATATATATATATAAATGGCTTGTACTTGTATATCGCCTTTTTAAGTCCAATAACCCCAAAGCACACCATTCACGTACACATTCACACCCTGACGGTGGTGAGCAACACTGTAGTCACAACTGCCCTCTAGCAGACTGACAGAAGTGAGGCAGAAGTCTCACTCAGTTCTTCCTTAGCAGGACTTCTACTGTGACACACACACACACACACACACACACACACACACACACACACACACACACACACACACACACACACACACACACACACACACACATATATATTACCATATACGTAGAAAAATCCAAGATCTTTGTCTTTTTCATGTAATCAGCTTAAATCCATTGTACCTAAACTAAGTAATCTAAAAGAAAGTATTGCTATAATTTGATACTTTTTGTAAGCCATGTAACTTGTTAAAATCTCAGGTTTTAGAGAGGTGTAATACTGGTTTAGCCTCGGTGTGCACGTCTGACTTTGCTCACAGAGGTCCAACGAATACTCAGACAAAATTAGGGGAAACATTGGTGGAATCCCATCAGTGCTGGAGTGCAACAAGGATTGGCAACAATCTTTGGCTTTCAGCAATGTTTGACAATCATTATAATTAATGACTGATCGACATACTAATGTAGCCGGGTGGTACATCCATAAAAACATATGTTTCGGAGGCTAATAGATACCCTGTGATTATGTGTACATAATAAAGTTTGAATTTAGTTAGGTTAAGAATTACTGGTAAATTTTATGTTTAAAGGGTGAACACATTTGAACGTGCCTACTGGAGTTGTTACACCTATGGTCAATAGGGGGAATGTTGTGATAATTTAATGTTTGCTGCTGGTCAGGTCTGAGCTTGTTGACCTTTCTTCTTGTTTTCATGACATCAAGTGAGATAGACTGATAACTGTGGTGAGATATTTTAAAAAGTATAAAGTCATATGCACACAAATTAGGTTAGATTGCACAAATTTTTCTTTTTCCAATATATTTATTGATTTTTTGCATTGCATAACAATTCAAAATAGAACATTAACACATAACCCACCCCCCCCCCCCCCCCCCACATACACACAGACCTAGGCTAAACATGCAAATTCCACCTTTGTACAACTTAGCTTAAGGAATATATACATTTGAAATCAAGTACTCACATGTAAAAAGGATCTCGCTTAAAAATTATAATGAAAAACAAATAAATAAAACATTAAAAAAAAAAATACAGAACTTAGGATAAATAAACATTATATCTCAGACTCTATAATGCTCATATATGGTTCCCAGAGATGATAAAACTCTTTCTGTTTTCCCTTAGCAATATACGTTAGTCTTTCCAGTCCAAGGCACTTGGAAAGCTCCTTTACCCAATGTTTCATTGAAGGAGCCTCTACACTTCTCCAATTAAGTGCAATCACCCTCCTGGCTTGTAGAAGTCCAAAGTCCACCAATCTAGTCTTTCTGTGCATTTGTATAAAGTTCAATGGATAGATCCCAAGTACACACAGTTTAGCATTCAGTGATATGTTAAGATGAAAGGTCTCTGACAGAGAATTTATAACATCTTTCCAAAACTTCTGAATCAATGGACATTCCCACAAACAATGAAAAAGAGTTCCCTTGTTATCTTTACATTTACTACAAGTGTCTGGAATGTTGCCAGACATATGATGAAGTTTGACAGGGGTCATATATGTTCTCATTAACCATTTATATTGGAGGAGTTTAGACCTTGTATTTATTGTCTGTACTTGTGCCTTTAAACAGGCCGCCTTCCAATCCACTTCAGTTATGTCTTCTTGTATGTCATCTTTCCAGGCATTTAACCTGTCCACTACAGATTCTTTAGAAGTAGATATAAGCAAGTTATAACAGATAGAAAGTAGGTGTTTCCTTCCCATACGTCCAAGGGAGACTTCTTCTATTTTTGATAATGGTGGGACGTGTGTAAACAGTTTGTATCTGGATGAGATGAAATGTTTTAACTGCAGATATTTATAGAAATGCTTTGAAGGGATTTGATATTTTTCACACAATTGTCTGAAGGTTAGCAACACTCCGTCCATGTATAAATCTATCATTCTCTGTATACCTTTTGCATGCCATAATTTAAACCCCCCATCTTTTTTACCAGGAGTGAACTGTTCATTACCCCAGATTGGGGTGAATTGAGAGATTACTGGAGAGTCCCCCATTTGTTTGTGTGCAGCATGCCACACTAAAATTGTGTTTTTCAGGAAGGGATTTTTTGTTTGTTTTTTAAGTCTTTTTTCATCTGAGGAATATATATAGCTATGTAAGGACAGTGGAACAGATTCTCTTTCAATGCTTACCCAAGATGGAGGTGATGCACTAAAATAATGTGTAGCTGATGTTAACTGGGCAGCCATATAGTACCACCTAAGATTTGGAAGCTGGAGTCCCCCCCTCTCATATGGTTGATATAGCAGTTTTAGGCGAAGTTTCGCTTTCCTGTTGTTCCAGATAAACTGATTAAACAATTTAGCTAAATTATCATAATACAGTGTTGGTAATGGTAGAGGAAGTGTTTGGAAAAGGTACAGAAATTTAGGTAAAATTGACATTTTTATAATATTAATTTGCCCCATCATAGATATAGGCAAACCAGACCATTGGTTTAATAATTGAGTTACCTGATCTATCAAGGGGTCGTAGTTTGATGGGATTATTTTATTGAGATCAGGAGTAATTTTAACGCCCAGATATTTGAAACCTTCACTAGTTGTTGTAAAAGGTGTTGTTACTGTGGGGTTCTTCCTCTCTTCCTCATTAAGAAACATTAAAACAAATTTGGAATTATTAATTTCATAACCAGAAAATTTTCCAAAGTCTTCCAATAATCTTGTCAGGTTTTGGATGCTCTTGTTTAAATCTGTCAAAAAAAATATAATGTCATCTGCAAATAAAGAAATAAGGTGTTCTCTTCCTCCAATTTCTATGCCTGATATATCTTCATGTGTTCTTGCCGCTACAGCCAGAGGTTGCTAATGTAAAAAGTAGTGGTGATAAAGGGCATCCCTGTCTGGTCGATCGCTGTAGGTTAAATGGTTTTGAAACATTGTCATTAGTTAGAATTTGTGCTGTAGGATTTGTATATAGTAGTCAAATCCATTAGAGAAATGACTCACCCAACCCATATCTTGGAAGTAATTCTAGGAGATAGTTCCATTCTATTCTATCAAATGCTTGGCGTGCATCCAGTGATAACATTGCAGTGTCTTTAGTGTTATGTTTTTCATATAATATATTCAGGACCCGCCTGATATTGTGATATCCCTGTCCATTTCTGACAAAACCTTGTTGATCATTAGTTATTAATTTAGGTAAATATTTGTCTAGTCTCTTGGCAAGAGCCTTACATAATATCTTAGTGTCACATTCCATGAGACTTATTCCCCTGTAGGAGGAACATTCAGTTGGGGGGATTGTTAGGTTTTAATATAAGAGTTACAGTAGCTATTCTCAATGAGTCTGGCAACATTCCCAATTCATATGATTCATTATACATGTCTAGAAGGGGCTGAACCAATTTACTTTTAAATTCTTTATAAAATTCTATTGGCAACCCATCTGGCCCAGGTGCTTTACTACTATTCATGTCACCTATTGCCTCTAAAGTTCCTCTATTGTTAGTGGGCTATCCAGCATTGTTTTATCCTCCTCTGGCAATGTCTGCAATTGTAATTGGTCAAGAAAAGTGTTCTGGGCTTCTTCATTTCCATTATATTCTGATTTGTAGAGAAGCCTGTAAAATTCTCTAAAGTTATCATTTATCTCTGTGGGGTCAATTGTTAAGTTGCCTTTTTTTGTCTTGATACTATGAATAGTTCTGTCAGCCTGTATTTTCTTGAGTCGCCAGGCCAGTAATTTACCAGCTTTTTCTCCTTGATCATAATATGTTTGTTTAGTCCACATTAAATTCCTAGCCACTCTTTCAGCTGTCAGTTTATCAAATTTAGCTCTCATGGCATTTAGGCTTTGTAATTTTTTAGGATCTTTGTCATGACAGAATTCACTCTTTATTTTTTTAATTTGTTTTTCTAGTGACTGTATTTCTTGTCTGTATTGTTTATTTTTGTTACTAGAGTAGCTTATAATTTCTCCCCTTATGTAGGCCTTGAAAGCTTCCCATCTAACACTAGCTGTAGTTTCATCCCCATTTAATTCAAAATACATGTGTATAGAATTTTCCATAAATTTGACAAAGTCTAGGTCCTTCAACAAAATTGATTGTAGTCTCCATCTTTTTGGACAATACCCAATCTTTCCCAAACAGACTTCCATTGACACTGCTGCATGATCACCAATTACAATGCTATTATACCAGCATTTTTTAACCTGGGGTTGTAACTCTATAGATATTAAAAAATAATCAATTCGTGAGTGAGTTTTATACGAACTAGAGTAACATGAATATTCACGATTGTTAGGATTACTAACCCTCCAGATGTCACATAATCTCAGATCTTGTATATAATTATGTAATATATTTCTGGTTCTTGAATGAGTGCTGTCAGTTTGAGTAGATCTATCTAAAACTGGGTCTAGGGTACAGTTAAAGTCTCCTCCTATGATGTATAGGCCCTCCAGAGTAGACACAGTTAAGAATAGATTTTCAAAAAAGGACGGGTAATCATCATTGGGACCATATATATTAATAAGGTTTAGTTTTTGTGACATAATACTGACTTGTACTATAATGTATCTCCCATTTGGATCTCTGATGAGTTTTGTTGTCTGAAATGGTATTGATTTGTGTATAAGAGTAATAACCCCTCTAGCCTGACTACTGAGTGAAGCATGAAATACCTGACCAGGCCATCTTTTGGCTAACCTTTGCATATCTGTTGCGGTCAGATGTGATTCTTGTATGAAAACAATCTTAGATTTTAGGTCTTTTATCCTGTTTAATACTTGTTTTAATTTATTTATTTTCCTCAATCCCCTAACATTCCAACTTGTTATATTAGCTATTAAACTATTTTCCTGTTTAGTCTTTTCCATTTAAATATGTCTCTGACTGGGACACCAGTAATGGAAATAAAAAGAAATAAAATAAAATAAGAAAAAAGGGAGACCCTATTGGAAAGATGCAGGTTTACACATACACTCAAACACACACATACACCAAACACTGAACCCCAAATAAACAATCCCTCACTGAACATTGTCATTTCCTCTGTGAAATGCCTACCCCTCCCACAGATTCAAAGTGGATTTTGAGAACGCTGATCTACAGTTTGAAGATCAACTATCAGCGTGAACACACAGTCCTCCAACCATATATCCAAAAACCGTGTTACGTTTACATAACGAACCCTTATAAAAATATCACTTATTTTAAAGACTTGCTTTCAACATGTAGTCTTGTACAAAAAAGTTGAAATTAAATTAAATTAATTGTATCCTTTGAACAACACAATAGCCTACAATATAGACTAATAAGAGAAAAGGGAAAAAACAAACAAAAACAATCTGCACATTCAGTGTAGCCTCCTCTTAGTCCTACATGCATTTGTCAGGAAGAAGTTCTAAAACATCACCTGCTTTGATTTAGCTACATCTAAATGTCCACCTGTTTACACCAGACTCGCC